>NC_068991.1:61973755-61976037 GCF_001194135.2 Octopus bimaculoides
CTCTCTCCCCTTACCACTCCCTTTCCCTTCTCTCTCCCTCTCCCCTCCCTCTCCCTCTCCCCTCCCTCTCCCCCTCCCTCTCCATTTCTCTTCCCTCTCTACCTCCCCACATCTCTCTTTCCTCTATATTTATCCCCTACGGCACGCGCGCTTCCAGTGCCCAAAAGTTCTGTCGCCAACAATAAAACAGGTTGAACGGACCAGCCATCACTGGTGCCAAATCGTCTGCGTCCACACAGCAGCACCCAATCATTTCGTTTCGTGCCGCAGCATCTTCGGCATTATTTCCTATTTGGACTACGTAAAAAAAAAATGAGCAGGTTCACGAAACCCTCTGGCATCATATTAGCTCAAATGAAGATCTTCTCCACACAGTAAAGGAAAAAGAAAACACAGCTGAGATGGTATGACTGCAACGTCTTAGGTGGACTATATCACGAATGAGTGGCTTCTTGGAACCATCAAGCATCACATTAGCCTACATGAAGATCTCTCCACAGTGAAATATATATGTAAAATAAAACTGAGATGGTATGGCCATATAACAAGAACTAATGGCCTTGTAGTGAAGGTGCATGGCTCAGTGGTTAGAGCGCCGAGGTTACGATCGTGAGGTTGTGTGTTCGAATCCCGGACCGGGCTGCGCGTTGTGTTCTTGAGCAGGACACTTTATTTCACGTTGCTCCAGTTAACTCAGCTGTAGAAATGAGTTGCGACGCCACAGGTGCCAAACTGTATCGGCCTTTGCCTTTCCCTTGGATAAGATTTGTGGAGGAGAGGCGAGGCTGGTGCGCATGGGCGACTGCTGGTCTTCTATAAACAACCTTGCCCGGACTTGTGCCTGGAAGCGTAATTTTCTAGGTGCAATCCCATGGTCAGTTATGACCGAAGGGGGTCTCAGCAATGACCTTGTAAAAATCACTCTTCAGTAAACCCTATGAGGAAGAAAAAAAGAAAGAAGGACTGAGGATAAGATAGAATTTCATCAAAGAACTGATGTTTATAAGAAGCGCGATTTTAGTTGTGTATTTGACTTATTTGTTTATTAAAAATGGTTTCTTTTGGTTATTAAAAGCTTTCTTATTCAAAGCACTGTGAAAGCACGTGGCTTAGAGGTTGAGGTATTCGGCTCACGGTCTTCCGGGCGTGAGTTCGATACTCTGCAGCGCATTTTGTCCTTGAACAAGATGCTTCTTTTCTCGTTGTTCTAGTCGCCTCAGCTGGCAAAAATGAATTGTATCTGTAATTCAAAAGGCCTACCTTGTCCTATTGTTTGTCACGCTGAATCTCACTGAGAACTTCGTTAAGAGTATGTATGTTTGTGGAGTGCTCAGCCACCTGTACACTAACTTCACAAGCGGGTTGTTCTGCTGATCGGATCAACTGGAACCTCGTCGGCGTAACCCGCAGAGTTCCGTTTAAGGCAGTATGTAAAACTTACATTTAAAGAAGTGCTGATATGAAATCTCGCATGCTACCGCAACAGTTTGAGTATCTTCTACTAGGAACACATCTCGAATGTGCGGGTTCCCGAAGTCATCCCAGCATCACATTAACTCACATGAATATCGCATCATAGGGAAAAGGAAAGAAAAACGAAAAACGAAAAGAAAAAAAAAATCTGAAATAGTATGGTCATATATACAAGACCCAACGCCTTAGCAGCTTTGCAAATGACCTATTCTTTAAGGAAACCTAGCGGAGGAAAATAGGAGAGGCAAACAAATGAAAAGATATACAGAGAACGCTAAGGAAGGGATACGCAAATCGTTAGCGAAGACCCATGGGTCTGGAACACGGCTGCAACGATAGAGAGGTCTGATGTACACTATTATATCACAATACCAGCTGGGATTCTATTGGAAGGTAAGGATCGAAAACAAGACAAAATCTTTAATGTTATCTTTAATGATCTTCAACGAGGTGAATTCTATGCGTCATATCTCAGACACTCGTGGAGGCGCAATGGCCCAGTGGTTAGGGTAGCGGACTCGCGGTCATAAGATCGCGGTTTCGATTCCCAGGCCGGGCTTTGTGAGTGTTTATTGAGCGAAAACACCTAAAACTCCACGAGGCTCCGGCAGGGGGTGGTGGTGAACCCTGCTGTACTCTTTCACCACAACTTTCTCTCACTCTTACTTCCTGTTTCTGTTGTGCCTGTAATTCAAAGGGTCAGCCTTGTCACACTGTCTCACGCTGAATATCTCCGAGAACTACGTTAAGGGTACACGTGTCTGTGGAGTGCTCAGCCACTTGCACGTTAATTTCACGAGCAGGCTGTT
>NC_068991.1:61979786-61980708 GCF_001194135.2 Octopus bimaculoides
TATATATATATATATATATATATATATATGTATGTATGTATACATGTATTCATGTGTATATGTGTTTTTGTGCGTGTGCACGAGTGTGAGTATCTGTTTGTGTGTACACATAACAGATACACACACTCATATAAAATGGAATAACAAACAAAATCCCGTGAAACGATATCGCGTGGAAGAAAGAGCGGAAGAATGAAAGAAGCGAACGGGAAAAAATATGAAAAGTATGCTAAAAAACGAATAAAGAAATTGAAGTTAAAATGAAGACACACAAAAAGGAAGGAAGGAGAGAAGGAACATAGAAAGAAACAAAGAAATACCTACAAGAAAGAAGGAGAAAAGAACGAAGCTTATGAAGGATGGAAGACAGATTAATAGAAGAAACGAAAGGGGTTATACAACTGCTGCGAAGTTACGCATAATGGGCGGCCATATTTAAATTTACAATCTCGTTGTTTTATATATTAATATACAATTACTTTATTATATGAAAGACACAATTCATACGTTCATGTAATAAAATTCCGTGTTTGATTATTTCTAGCATTAAAAATAAGCAAAGGATGGTTAAAACGGTGATTAGGGGACAAAACATTAGGGTTAACTAACGCAATGTTATTGGTTGATTGAGCAAGACTGGGAGATAACTCTGCATATTTCTTTGTGCTGTTGTGGTCTAAGTGTCGTGGTGTTGCGGATCTGTGGTTTAGATGGTCGCTTTGCAACCATTTAGTTTCGGGTTCAGTTCCACTGCATGGCACCTTGGGTGTCTTCTACTATAGTTGCCCCAAGCCGACCAATGCCTTGTGAGTGAATTTGGTAGATGGAAACTGTGTGGAAGCCCGTCATCTATCTATCTATCTATCTATCTATCTCACTCTTCCTGTCTGTCTGTCTGTCTGTCTCCCTATGTATATATATA
>NC_068991.1:61982134-61990464 GCF_001194135.2 Octopus bimaculoides
ATATGTGCGTGTATGTGTGTATATGTGTGTATTTGTGTATATATATGTGATTGTTTGTGTGCATATATGTGCATATTTGGGTGTATACATGCGCGTGCTTGGGTGTATATATATGTGCGTGTCTGTGTGTGTATATGTGCGTATTTGTATGTATATATTTGTGCGTTTGTGTGTATGTACATGTATGTGTATACATGTACATGTGCTTGTGTATATATGTGAGTACTTGTGTGAAAATATGTGCGTGTTTCTGTGTATATATGTGCGTGTTTGACTGTATACATGTGAATATTTGTGCGTATACATGTGTGTATTTGTGTATACATATGTGCGCGTTTGCGTGTATATATGCGCGTATTTGCGTGTATATATGTGCGTGTTTGTGTGCATCTGTGTGTATCTGCACATGCAACTTTACGTGTACGGGATTTTCACGGTTGGTTTATTCCACATTCGCAAATAACAAAGCTTGCTAGCGTTGTCACCTGACTTATTAACATGTTACATAATTTAGCAGCTGACTCACAGAATGTCCAACAGCATTGTTTAATGCATCGTTATTAGTACTTCAAGGTTTTGTAACCTCAAGAGTTAAACCAGATTAGGGTCACTGCTTTAGTGGTTAGCGTTTCAATTCAATAAACGAATTTACACTGGCTGACCTGTTTATATTGTTTCTTTTTTTTATTATGGCCTTATAATAATAATAATAATAATAATAATAATAATAATAATTATTATTATTATTATTAATACAGTAACCCTTTCAATACAGTAACCATAAGAGCATCACAGCAAACCACAGCACATACCCAAGGCACACAGAGCTGCGCTCGGTAGTGAAGTGAAAGCACGTTATAAAAATAAAACTACTGAACAATACAATAATAATAATAATAATAATAATAATAATAATAATAATAATAATAATTATTATTATTATTATTATTATTATTATTATTGAGTGAGAGAACAACGCATGCCATCAAAGTGATACCGGGAAACAAATGTGCAAATCCCAGTATACCCATCATGACTACCCGTCTGATAAGGGTACACCAGGCACATGCATCACAACCATATGTGGGCGACATAGTTATCTCATATCAAGATAAACAATGCATGACTTTGCAGGTGGAGCCCAGCTAGAATTTTCTTCAGGTCGAGTAGCTCATTTCGCTCAAAAGGTCCATGAATAAGGCTTGTTTAAAGATGTTGAACGAAACACCCATGTTTCCAGAGGTGAATTATTTAGACTCCAAAGAGTTCCTCTCAATATGTAGCTATATTTTTTTTGCCATTTATCAGTCAGAATATATAAAGCAGTAGTTTTAGCACGGGTTTCCATACGCTTAGCTTTTTCTGCGCTTGTTTCTAGTCTTTCGGCAAAAGCTGATCGCTCATACGTCGTCTTCGATGGGAGAGACTATCATTGTTATAATTAGGTTTTAAATCGGAAGAAGAAAAAACTGCACCCAGATCTGTTGCGGGCGCTTTCCAGGCAAGAAAACCAACGAAATTAATATTTAGTTTAAACTTTTGAATATTTCGTTTTTTATTATTTATCTTTTGCTTGTTTCACTCATTAAACTTAGGCCATTCTGGGGCATCACCTTGAAGGGTTTTAGACGAACAAATCGATTCCAGCACTTATTGTTAAGCCTGATATTTAATTTGTTGGTTTCTTTTGCCAAACTTCTAAGTTACATGGACGTAAACAAACCAAGTTAAGTGGTGGGACAAACGCAGACACCCCTGCACACACACGACAGACCGCCATACAGTTTCCGTCTACCAAATCAACTCACAAGGCTTTGGTAGACCGGAGGGTATAGTAGAAGTCATTTGCCCAAGGTGTCATGCACAGGGACCGAACCTGAAACCATGTGGTTGTAAACCAAGTTTCTCAACTGTACATTCATGCCTGCACGTACTTTATATATTACATAGAAATACACAGACCCATACATATATACATGCAAACACACACACACTCACACACACTCACACACACTCACTCTCTCTCTCTCTCTCTCACACACACACACACGCACACACACACACACACACTCTCTCACACACACACACACTCATATAGAAACACATCTACATTACATTACAGATATTTATTAATTGATTGAAACTATTGATATCTTATATGCAAGATTTATTTCATATTATTGCAAGAACCTCAATCAACAAAACAGAAATACTATCTTTTCCCTAGAGGATTTTAAATGGAGATTTAAGTGAGAAATTGCAAGAGAATATGTAACGAATACGGTACAAATGAATCTAAATATCCAGCTTTCGGTGACATAGTGTATAATAGAAGCTGAAACTTCACAATTATTACTGCGTATATTATATTCTGGCTCACCACGCATGAGCACAAGCACAAGCACGCACGGGCCCCCTCACATACCAGTCCTCTCAATACCCATAAGGTTAAGGTCAATTATTTATGTCAAGACAACACCGTTACCAAGATTGCAGACTACAACCAAAATTATACACCAGCACAGCCCCTACTCCAACAACCAACTAATATCTGGCGAAATCAACCACCTGCTCTACTCCCGGCTGTATGTGCAGCTGGCCACTCAGGAGACCTGTCTTTTCAAAGTAGTGTCATTTACCTGACATTCTCTGCGTATAACACGTCCGGGAGGAATCGAAAGGAATTACATGAGACTCACTGTGAACACTTACTTTCAATGTCAGTCATTACCACCATCTGCACTCATTCAGGTCAAAGTTCAGAGAAACTTTATATCTTTGCTTTGATTCAACTGGAAACTCAAATATCACAGACTGGAATGTACTCGTATAACAGAGAGCATCGTCGACAAGCTACCTAAAACTGCAATTGATCACACAACTGCAAACCTTCCCAACCTGAAAAGTACTAGATAATAAAAATCAACTGATATCAGCTAAACTGAAAATAACGGTACATTCAAACAAATACAAGTTTAAAATCCCCCGCAAAATCCAAGGGCAACGGCTTCAAATCTACAACCAAAAGAATATAATGTGTTGTGCAGTTGTTTCCTGTTCACATTTCTGGACTTATCTAACAAGCAATACTTATGACAAACCGCACATTCGATCACGTTATCTCACCTTGAGCAATGAGCATCAGACTTAAAAGTGTATTCCAAACACTGCTTCAATCATTAATTAAATATCACATGACAGATATTGTACCTGGTTCTGTAGGCACATACCTTAAATTACTTTAGAAAAAACCCCGAGTAGTTAAGGGAAAATTATGAACTGACTTTAAATTAACATGAACGCTATATAATGTACTGAGCAATTTTTATCTTACGTTTGTTTGGTTGTGTGTGTGTGTGTGTGTGCATGCACTGTCAAGTGCAACATGCTCAGCAGTACATTTGACACTCCGCTCTTATATATGTATGTGTATATGTATGTATGTATGTATGTATGTATGTATGTATGTATGTATACGTGTGTATGTATGAATGTACATATATATGCTTGAGTGTGTGTATGTATCTATTGGCGTTGGAGTGGCTGTGTGGTAAGTAGCTTGCTTACCAACCACATTGTTCCGGGTTCAGTCCCACTACGTGGCACCTTGGGCATGTATCTTCTACTATAGCCTCAGGCCGACCAAAGCCTTATGAGTGGATTTGGTAGATGGAAACTTAAAGAAGCCCGTCGTGTATATGTATATATATATATGCATATATATGTGTGTGTATGTTTATGTGTCTACGTTTGTCCTCCCCCCTACCATCGATTGACAATCGATGCTGGTGTGTTTACGTCCTCGTAACTTAGCGGTTCGGCAAAAGAGACCGATAGAATAAGTACTAGGCTTACAAAGAATAAGTCCTGAGTTCGATTTGCTCGACTAAAGGCGGTGCTCCAGCATGGCCACAGTGAAATGACTGAAACAAGTAAGAAAGTAATAGAGTAAAAGAGTGTCTATATATGTATGTGTGTATGTATATGTATATACATGTATATGTATACATTTAGGAGTGGCAGAGTGGTAAGAAACTTGCTTCCCAAACACATGGTTCCGAGTTCATTCCCACTTGGGCAAGTATCTTCTACTATAGCCTCGGGGCGACCAAATCCTTGTGAATGAATTTGGTAGACAGAAACTGAAAGAAGTATTTGTGTATGTGTTTGTCCCTCCACCATCGCTTGACAGCCTATGTTGGTGTGTTTACGTCCCCGTCACCTAGAGGTTCGGCATTAAGAGAACGATAGAATAAGTACTAGAGTCGATTTGTTCGACTAAAGGCGGTGCTTCAGCATGGCCGCAGTCAAATGACTGAAACAAAAGAATAAGAATATACATATACTGAGAAAGAGAGAGAGAGAGAGAGAGAGAAAGATGGTATCTGAATGTGTTTGTGAGTGCATAATTTTGTATATATGTATTTATGTAAGTATTTATGTATGTATGCATGTATGTATGCATATATGTATGTATATATCTATCTGACTGTTTGCCTGTCTGTCTGTCTGTCTGTCTGTCTGTCTGTCTGTCTGTCTGTCTCTCTCTCTCTCTCTCTCTCTCTCTATATATATATATATATATACACAAAGACATGATATATAGATGTGTTTGTGTGTGTATGTGCATACGTGCGCTTGCTTGTTTGTGTGTGCGTGTTTGTTTGTTTGTATGAGTGTCTATGTGTGACTGTGTATGTCACTCTGCTTGCGTGCCCCTCCAATGCGTGCACATAGTATATATATATATATATATATATATATATATATATACATAATCTTTTCAATGACGTATATTCCGTTTGAGAAATCTAGACATCTCACAAGATAATTTCATAACGCACGCACCAAAATGCGAACTCGCCGACACGCACATGCAAGCCCATAGACGCACGGAGATACCTATATATCCACCACCCAACACACCTGCACGAGCACGTACACATACACACATACACCAGACACATACTCATTTATACAGCCAAACATGCCCTCAATTAAGTCAATACGCATGTCGGTCGGTACAAGAAAGTAGTAGCAGCTAAGATTAACAAGCTGCTAATTCAAATATAACCAGTCAGGAACGATAATCCGGTTTATCACTTGACATTGATTGAGGATGGATGACGGGAGTCTGATCATATAGAAGGGTTGACTTAAATGTCAAGGTGTATTATTTAAATGGTGGGGAATTAGATATATAGCTAGTCGAAACTATAAAACTATGTGTCTCTGTATGTGTGTATATATATATATATACATATATTCATCCATTCGGGGTCGATAAATTAAGTACCAGTTGCGTATGGAGGTCGATCTAATCGACTAACCCTTTCCCCAAAATTTCGGGCCTTGTACCTAGAGTAGAAAAATATACATACATACATACATACATATATATATATGCATATCAAATTCCGCCGAGGTCGACATTGCTTTCATCCATTCGGGGTCGATAAGTTAAGCACCAGTTACGCACTGGAGTCGATGTAATCAAGTGTCCCCCTCCCCCAAATTTCAGGCCTTGTGCCTACAGTAGAAAGGATATATATATATATATATATATATATATATATATAGATAGATAGATATACATATGCATGTGTGTATACATGTGCATACATACATATTCATGTGTATATATATATATATATATATATATATATATATATACACACACATATACACACGTACATGTGTGTGTCTGTGTGTGTGTTTGTGCGTGTGTGCGTGTGTGCGCAGAGGTTCAAATGCACAGTAATATTAGTACATAATAAGGCGCCATTTTCTCAGGTTTTACGTTCTGAGTTCAAATTCCTTCGAGGTCGTATTTAGCTGTCATCCTTTCAGGGTCGATAAAATAAGTACCAGTTACGCACTGGGGTCGATATAATCAACATATTCCATTTCCCAAATTTTGAAACCAATATCAGTACAGCACATACTTATGTGCCAAAACATAACACAGCATGTTAATTAATACATAGATCTATCTATCTATCTATCTATCTATCTATGTGTCTGTGGGTGTGTGAGAGTGTGTGTTTTTAACTATTCTTGAAATCATCTCCCCTTCTCATAGCCGAACCCATTAACCACTGTGCGATTGTGCCAACTTCCCTGCCAGCAGAGATAATTTCAATAAACTAAGAATTTATCTTGTATGTTATTCAATGTACCGTTATTCGTATTGACTACTGCATGAAAGGCTGTTGTGCGTGCGTGTGTGTGTGTGTGTGTGTGTGTGTGTGTGTATTTCAGAAGTTTATTGCTATGGCCAGTCAGTGAGTGACCATTGATTTCTCACCTATAAAGTGCTTAGCCGTATCGGCTACTCGACAGACACAAATGGCCGTAGGAACATAATCTCTCTACAACTGGAGGAAGAAAAACATCATGAGCAGATAGTCTTGTAAACAAACATTCAGAATGGCCGTGTAGGTGGTGTTTCAGGTTTTATTACAGGAGTTCAATCCGTGGCGATTTTCGAAGTTGTTATCGTGATTCTATTCGACGAATGGGAAATTCCAAACTTGTAGCAAGAAACGTATCAGATGAGGAGATTGACTAAATACTTCTTTCCTGGAGTTTAAAAAGATCCCCAGGTCAAGCGACTTTTTCAGGATACTTGCTCTCTCTGCAAAGCAAAGCTTGCATGGTTTGCTCCCATTTGTACATCTCACGGTTGTTCAAGAAGCTTCCATTTAATTATGTATGGGGTACTCTCTTCTTTTAAGCGCCATACGTGGCTACACAGGGACGTGATGTTGCACCTTTCCGGTATCTTAAAAGCGGAGCTGTGGTTGTTCAGACGTTGCTTAAAAGAGCCCCCCGTTGCACCAACATATTTCTATGCCATTTGACTGGATGTGCTACAACCGCTGATGTATTTTTCCATTAAAAATTGTTTTTCCTGTAGTTGTTACTGTTGCCGTAAGCGTTGGTGCTGTAGTCTCTGTCGTTGCTGCTATTTCTGGATATATACATATAAGACATATGTATATATATGTGTGTGTGTGTGTGAGTGTGTGAGTGTGTGTGTGTGTGTGTGTGTATGTGTATACATATATACATACATATATATGTATGTATGTATTATGCATGTGCGTGTGTTATTTTTTACTACCCACAAGGGGTTACACACAGAGGGGACAAACAAGGACAGACAAACGGATTAAGTCGATTATACCGACCCCAGTGCGTAACTGGTACTTATTTAATCGACCCCGAAAGGATGAAAGGCAAAGTCGACCTCGGCGGAATTTG
Organism: Octopus bimaculoides; assembly: GCF_001194135.2. Classification (NCBI taxonomy): domain Eukaryota; kingdom Metazoa; phylum Mollusca; class Cephalopoda; order Octopoda; family Octopodidae; genus Octopus; species Octopus bimaculoides. The sequence goes on from NC_068991.1 coordinate 61,989,401, forward strand.
AACTCAGAATGTAAAGACAGACGAAATACCTATTTCTTTACTGCTCACAAGGGGCTACACACAGAGGGGACAAACAAGGACAGACAAACGGATTAAGTCGATTATATCGACCCCAGTACGTAACTGGTACTTAATTTATCGACCCCGAAAGGATGAAAGGCAAAGTCGACCGCGGCGGAATTTGAACTCAGAACGCAGTGGCAGACGAAATACCGCTAAGCATTTCGCCCGGCGTGCTAACGACTCTGCCAGCTCGCCGCTGTGTGCGTTTGACTGCATGTGTGTTCTTTTGTTTGTCTCCTTGGTACCATATGACAACCGGTATGGATGGTTTGTGCCCCTAATTTACCGGTTTCGAATAAGAACTTGATAGAATAAACATCAAGGTTTAAAAAAAAATACCTCCAGGGCATCAGTTTGTTCGACCAAAACCCTCCAAATCGGTGCTCCAGTAAGGGCGCAATCTCATGACTAAAACGTATACAAGGAAATATATACGTATATACGTATATATGTACGTTTGTGAGTCTGCGCGCGTGCGTGCGTGCGTGTGTGTGTGTGCTCACGCGCGCATGCGCGCGTGTCTGAGCGGGTGTATATGTGCAGCTGCGTGTATATGCGACATAATCTTACTCAATATTTTGCTGTTGGTATGTCTGCATCTTCTTATGCTGCAATATTCTCTCACATTGAATATATGTATAGTCATGAACGTTGCAATACACACCCTCATACGCGCAAACGCCCGGGCGCGCGAGCGAGCCAGCGAGCGAGCGAGCGAACTCAGACAGTCATTCTATATATATATACACACACACACACACACACACATATATATATATATGTGTGTGTGTGTGTGTGTGTGTGTGTGTATGTATACACGTATGCACGAATGTATGTATGCATGTGTACATATATATGCATATATATACATACATATGCACACAAATACATACATACATATATATATACATACATACATACATGTATATATATATATATATATATATATATATACACATACATACATACATACAGATTATACACACACACACACACACACA
>NC_068991.1:61991454-61992721 GCF_001194135.2 Octopus bimaculoides
TATATATATATATATATATATATATATAACAGTCTGACGTTTGTTCTTTCTCACCCTCACATATTTATATATGCGCGTATCTATACATGGATACGTAGACACACACACACGCACACACACACGCACACACATACACTCACATATGCACACGCGTGTACGTATGTCTGTTAGGGCGCGCGCGCGAATGTGTCTGTGGGTGGTCGTGCGTTCGCGTTATGTCTGTATGCATACGTATATCGCATATGATATCACCGTGCTTGGGTGTATGGATAGAACGATTTAACGATTGAATGAAACTGAACACATAATGCATTATACATTACGACGCTTAGATTATTCACAAAGCAACTAAATGACTTACCACGGAACGACATTGCAGATGTACTCTTTTAAAAGCATTGTCTTCGAGACACAGCTTTTAATCAGAAATAAAGACAATTGTCTGATAAACAATGAATCAAAATTAGTGGCGTATTCTCTATTAGAAGGCACAGAATGTGTGTTATATATGCTATTCGGAAGATCGAAAAAGCTGAAGATATGGGGGAAGGAAATACATTAGGTTTCATAATATATAAATACACACCCAAACCCACACCTACACGCCCATGCACATATGTGTATATATATGTATATGTGTGTGTGTGTGTGTGTGTATAGTTATATATGTGTGTGTATATATATATATATATATATATATGCACAGGTGTCAATTCATTATGGCACGTGTATATCTTTGTTATTTATATTCTGTTCGTCTAACATAGAATCTGCACTTCGGAAATACTATAGAAAGTACCTTTGTATAAAAAGTACATGGCTGAATCACCAAGAGCGGATAACTTCACTTGGCTAGGTTGAATTGTCTGCACAAACGACAGGAATATTAGGTACAAGCATCCCCACACGGAGTCTTGATATTCAGTATTGAAATAATATTGCTGAGGTGTGCGCACACCTTTCTATGTTTCCACTGACCTGTATCTGTCTGTATTGTGGGTGGCGGATTTGTTCTTTGTGGAGAGTGGTTCTTCTACGGAGTGATGTTCCTGTTTGGCCAATATAATTATTACCACACCGTTAGCATGTAATGACATAGATTAGATTTAATTTTATTGTTGTGTCGTTATTTCTTTTATATATATACCAAAGTCCATGAACTTATCGATGAAAATCCACTGTCACATATAGAAAAATTAATAAGTAAAAGCACAATAAATAAGTATAATATAAATATAATATATGACAGCGGATTTTCATCGATGAG
>NC_068991.1:61993048-61995798 GCF_001194135.2 Octopus bimaculoides
CTTGTCTGTGAACTTGGAACCTAACGAACGACCATTTACAGCACTTATGCAGCGTACCTATTGGTTTAGACCATCAGTGAACTAAACACCTGATATATATATATATATATGTGCATGTATGTATGTATATATGTATGTATGTATGTATGTATGTATGTATGTATGTATGTACGTATGTATGTTTGTATGTATGTATGTATGTATGTATGTATGTATGTATGCATGCATTATTCTTAATCTGTAAAAGTTACAGAGAGACTCAAGTGCTGAATATTTTCATGCATTGGCACTTTGAAAAGGATCAGTTTTAGGGTACAAAGCCGGCAACAGCTAACGTATTGAGGAAAGTCATTGAATGTGAATGCGTACAAATACCGAACAGAATGTTTCTTGGTGTTTGGGATTGCATTGCCACGCGTTATCAACTGTACTTGCGACTGATCAGGTTCAATGCAAGCGTTCACAAACAAGGGAGGGAAATAAAAATTAAACTCTGACTGCGGATTCTGTTAAATTTTGGAAAGGAAATGTAATTTTATAAACACTAACTTTATAATCTATACATTTTTGGAAACAATCTGTATATATAAACACGCACAAATATGTTTGTATATATACGTGTGTATGTATATGCATATATATATATATATGCTTTGTAAGCAAGTATAGATATATGTATATAAGTATGCGCGTGTGTGTGTTTGGAGCAAGTACAATCTTGCTGAATGGATTTTAGGTGGCCATATATAATTAATGTCATAGTATCGTTTGCCTGATGTAATCAGGGATTAAATGAAATCGCCTCGTAACCCCTCAATGCCTCGCTGGTGCCACCATACATAGAACTACGTATGTAATTATATAAATACTATGCTCCAGTGTGCTTGCAATATTAATAAAGCGCACAGAATTGTTAGGATCGATAGGACGTTGGGCGAAATATCTTGCAACAGTTCTGGTTCAATGCTACCATTCTCTCGACAATAAAAACGTCGACGCTTGAAGGATCACGGCGTGTGAGATACTCTGAGTATCAATCAAGTGGATCATCAGCTTCGGTGAAATAAATATATTTTACTACATGTATATAATCGATATAATCGATTGTTCAGCTCACCCACAAGCGTGGATTCGTATGTGTATTTCTCAATAATCGGCATTAATAATTCATTTCTGATTTTGGCGCTTGGATGAAAGGCGAAGTCAGCCCCGGTGGAATTTGAACTCAGAACCTAAAGCTCTGGGAGAAATGTTCCGAAACATTTTGTTCGACACACTGACGACTCTGCCAGCCCACCGCCTTCACGCTTTTATGAAGAATGGTTTCTAATATTGGTTTACGGCCAGAAATTTTAAGGGGAGGGCTAATTATCTCGTCCCCCAGTCTTCAACTGGTACTTATTTTAACGACACTGACAGCATGAAAGAAAAGATCGATCTCGGCAGAACGTAGAGTTCCGGAAGAAATGTCTATAAGCATTTTGTCCGACGCATTAACGATTCTACCAGTTGACCACCGCTCTAATCTTCCTTCTCTCTTTCTTTCTTTCTCTCCTTTTCTCAATCGCACACGCTAGCTGGCTGAACTCTTAGCACGCCGGACAAAATGCTTAGCGACATTTCGTCCGTTTTTATGTACTGAGTTCAAATTCCGCCGAGGTCGACTTTGCTTTCATCCTTTCGGGGTCGATAAATTAAGTACCAGTCAAACACTAGTGTCGATGTAATCGACTTAACCCCCTCCCAAAACTCCAGGCCTTGTGCCAGTAGTAGAAAGGATTAATACTACTAGTTGTAAATCAGGGAACTGGCAGAGTTGGTAGCACGTCGGATAAGATGCTTGACCGGTATTTTCGGTTCTTTATGTTTTGAGTCCAAATTCCGCTGAGGTCAGCGTTTCTTTCCTTGCAGTCCTTCGGGATCGACAAAATAAAGTACCAGTCACGCACTGGGATCGATGTAAACGATTTACACCAGCCTTCTCACTTCAGGAAATTGCTAGCCTTCAACCCTGCAATGGACCGGCCTTTCTGTTCAAGGGGTATGTTGTGATCTTTCGGTTATTTATACGCCATGGAAAACGGGTAACCGGCTTTATGAAACGCAGGGCTCAAGAACAATAAAAATAAAAATATAAGTATAGATTTTTAAAAATATCTAAAAAAAAAAATCTAATTACTTGGAATGTAATGAGGTTTTTTCCCATTAATGTTTTAAAAAGTAATGAACTATCAAATGCGCACTCATTGATATACGCATAATTATGCATATTTTGGAGCAAAAATTGCGCGCACACACGCACGAACGAGTGCACGAACGCACGCACACACACCTACACACACAAACACACACACACACACACACACACATGTGTTAATTATACAATCATCTTATTCTACAGCAGCTGTAATGCTCACGATCTATTGCAGCTAATGGCTATAATTAATGTAAGTTCGTACATATACATACATACACAGACACACACACACACATACACACACATATTCTTATATACATACATAGAATAAAAGAATACATATATAAATACATACGCGCGTACATACATATACATGCATACATATATATGTATAAGTATGTCTATCTATCTATCTATCTATCTATCTATCTATCTATCTATCTATCTATCTCTCTCACTTTTTTTTTTTTCTGCTTTGTTTTCGACCCCCTCGAAAAGAAAAACTCTACATTTGTATTTTGTCCCCTCTGTGTTGAGCCCTGTGTGGCTAATA
>NC_068991.1:62005987-62006420 GCF_001194135.2 Octopus bimaculoides
TATATATGTATATATGTGTGTGTATGTATGTATGTATGTATGTATGTATGTGTGTATATACACACGCATGTGTACGTATGTATGTGTGTATATTCCTATCGAGGTGAAGGTGTCTCAACAATTGTTGAAAAACAAAAACAACGACGGCACCAAAACCGATATCAACAGTCTAACAGCCTCCGCGATCACCATCATCATCATCTACATAATCATCACCATCATCATCATCATCATCATCATCATCATCATCACCATCATCATAACCATCATCATCATCATCATCATCATCATCATCATCATCATCACCATCATCATCATTATGGACCGAATAATAATAATAATAATGATACTACTACTACTACTACTACTACTACTACTACTACTACTACTACTACTACTACTACTACTAATAATAATAATAATAATAATAATA
>NC_068991.1:62007053-62007766 GCF_001194135.2 Octopus bimaculoides
CACCACCACCACCACCATCTGCATTCAAATCATTAATATCGTCACCATCGTTATCATCATCATCATAATCATCATCGTCATCGTCATCATCATCATCATCATCAACATCATAAAAAAAAAAAACATAGTCGAAAAGCAAATAAAACAAAGCTGTATATATATATATATATAATAGAAACTCGAACCCAATACAATCACCGCCCCTCACAACAACAGCAACAACAACAACAACAACAACAACAAGAACAACAGCAGCAGCAGCAACAACAACAACAAGAACAACAGCAGCAGAAGCAGCAGCAGCGGCAGCAGCAGCAGCAACAACAACAACAACAACCGGGTAGTCTGTAGATCAGACACAATAGACAACAGAGATGTGTTATTAGTTAAAGCAGAGCCAAGGTCATGAATTGTAGTAATGAGTGGCGAGCGATAGGTTTGGGAGGTGGTGGGCAGGTGGAGCGGCGGAGAGGCGGCAGCACAGATAAAGAAGTATATGTATCCGTGTGTGTGTGTGTGTGTGTGTGTCTGTGTGTTTGTGTGTGCGTAAAACTTATGCACCTGTGTGTATGCAGATATGTATATATATGTATATTTATGTCTATCTATCTGTCTATCTGTCTGTCTCTCTCTCTCTTTCTCTCTCTCACTCTCTCTCTCTCTCTCTCTCTCTCTATATATATATATATATATATATATATATATATATATAT
>NC_068991.1:62012049-62012438 GCF_001194135.2 Octopus bimaculoides
ACACACACACACACACACACATTATTATACATCGCAGCCAGACATAGACGTTGACGGTAGAATGGAGTTAAGACTCCAACGAAGATCTTCAGTAAATTGTACTATTACAAACTTAAGAACATGTATTGATTTTTGCTGTTGCTCCCTGACACAGATAATACACGTCTTCGACTTTGTCTGATGTTGGTGGTGTTGTTGCTGTTGTTGTGGTGGTGGTAGTGGTGGTAGTGGTGGCGGCGGCAGTGGTGGTGGTGGTACTTTTAGCACCGGTTCAGACCTGATTCTGTTGTGATAATAATATATGAGCAATAGCTAACCGGCCGTGACTATCCCGTCGCTGTACCAGGCAGTATATGCGTAGATGCATATATACGTGCGTACTTATATAT
>NC_068991.1:62013165-62020288 GCF_001194135.2 Octopus bimaculoides
TGTGTGTGTGTGTGTGTGTGTGTGTGTGTGTGTGTTTGTGTGTGTGTGTGTGCGCGTGTGTGCGTGCTAGCGCGTGTGTGCACGTGTTCATGTATATATGTGAGTATATTTCTGATAACGGTATTTAATTTGTTAAAGATAGGTTTTTCGACTGAGTGTCTTTTGATTATCGACGTTCCAGGTTTGACCATCCAGTCTGTGTTTTTCTCTGCTTTAATCAAGACATGATATCATCGTCACTGAAGCTGTTTGAAATAGCTTCGGGTAACATATTTTCTAGTTTTCTTCTGAAGCTTTATATTCTGGGTTCAAATCTTGCTGGTGTCGACTTTGCCTCTCATCACTTCTGTATTGATAAATTAAATACCAGTCATGTACTGGATCGATGCAGTCGACAAATCCCTTCCCCTAAAAATTGCCTGATTTGTATCAAAAATCAGAACGACTGCAAGATAGCTGGTTCATTAGGGCATCGCCAAAATTCCTGCTAATATTTGTATCGTCTCTCCATATTCTGAGTTCAAATCCCGCCGAGGTCTCCTTTGCACTTTATTGTTAAGGAGTCAAGCTCCGGGTTGGTAGTTTCAACTAGCACATTTCCTCATATGTCTGGCCCCGCACCTATACTAAAAATAACACAGTGGATCCCACAAAAGTCTTTCCAGTGCCAGGTGGGAATCGTGGTGTGCCGAAGGCTACAATAAATCTACCACCGTAAAAATCAGTCACACTACAATACAGTCCACCCGATAAACTGCTGCAGTACAGTTTCCGCTTCCGTTTCCGTTTATTCGATTTAGCTCAGAAAGCTTCAGTTGACTTGTTGCTCATTGTAGAAGGCACTTGCGCAGTGTGATTACATAGTGGGATCTAACCGAGAATCACTTGCTTGCAAAGCGAATTTCTTAACAGTGCACCACTAGACTCCGTTGGACTCTATCTCCCGTCATTCACCAGAAATAAGAAGAAAGAAATATTGGGTTAATGTAATCTTTGATGGTTGGCTTTCATGGCGGTTTTAATACCTTTTATTATCGATCTTATTGTATCCGGTCTATTTTTGGACTTGAAAACCACGACACTAATAACAGTGACAACAACAAAAACAACAACAGCAATGACAACAAGAATAACAATAAGCAACAACAATAACAATCACAACAGCAATATCAACAACAGTCACAAAAAAAATAACTGCAACAGCCACCACCACCACCACCACCACTACAACTACTACTACTACAACCAACACCACCATCATCACTACTACGCTACTATCACCACCAATACTACAACTATAAGCACTACCACCACCACCACAACCATCACCACCACCACAACCACCACCACCACCACAACTACCACTACCACTACAACCAACACCACCACCACCACAACTACTACTACCACTACAACCAACACCACAACTACTACTACCACTACAACCAACACCACCACCATCACTACCACGCTAATACCACCACCAATACTAGAACTATAAGCACCACCACCAAAACTGCCACCACAACTACCACTACAACCACCACCACAGCTGACACCAGATCTACCACCACTACTGCCACAGCTACCACCACTACCAATACTACAACCATAAACGCCACAACTACCACCACAACCACCACCACAACTACCACCGCAACTACCACCATCACCACCAAAACATCAACATGAACAACGCTGTTTACTCCATTCTGTAGTTGTATTTTGTCCATTCAAACTTTCTGTCTTGCTGACTCAACCAACGACACTTTGTGTGTTGTCTAGAATTTCAGCTTTGACTTCATTTAATATTGTGTCTAATTTCGACAAAGTATATAACGTAAACGGATGCGTATATACATGCGCACGCAGCCTCTTGGAAATACCACCTCTCTCTGTCTTGCACATACATACATACATACATACATACATACATACATACATGCATGCATACATACATACATACATACATACATACATACGTACATGCATACACATGTATATGCATGTATGTAGCATAAGAGCGTACGTGTGTATGCATGCGCGTATGCAAATACATGTATATATAAATATATTGGTGTATGTGTCTATATGTATGTATGTACAAATATATATATAAATATATATATATATATGCATATACATACATACACACACATACACACACATACACACACAGTATGTATATATGTATGTACTTGTATATGTGTCTATATATATGTATACATATACATACATACACACACACAATATATATATATATATGCATACATACATGTATACATACATACATAAAGTAATAAATGACAAGAGAAATGGTATGATGAAATTCATATATTGTTACTTAAATATATACATTAGTATATAATATAATATTATATGATAACATCACGTTATATTATATTTATACCATGCGTATGTGCATCACCGATTTTCCGGTATCCTTGATTCCGAAGATTTAACGGATTATTGAAACAATCGTCGCTTCGAGAGAAGGTAAACAAACACCTAGCAGAAAAACCTAACTGAATCCAAAGGAGAAGTTGAGATATAATATCATAGAATGAGCAATCTGTCTCCTGAAGTAGACACTTATCCCTCCCTCTCTTCTTCACCCCTCTCTCTCTCTTTCTCTCTTTGTAGACACATATCCGTTGGGAAAAGCAAAAGCAAATAAACAAAAAAGTAATCCTTAGCTCACTTTTAACATTCTCTGTCGTATCACATAGTCATTCTATAACTAAAAAATACGTTGGTGGGAAAAATAATCCCTGTTATTTATGTAGAATGTATAGGCTAATACCCCCTTTATTTATGCTCTGAAACCCCATGACTCAACTGCCATTGAGAAAAGATTCCCAACTGCATTCATAGAAAATCTGATTCAAAACCGATCGTTTTTCCCCCCACACACCTCTAACAACAGCCTGTCTGCTCTCTCTCTCTCTCTTTCTGCCTCTCTCTCACTCTCTCTCCATATACACGTGTGTGTATTGGCGTATTTATATGCGCGTGTGCGTATGTGTTTGTGTGCGTCTATAACAGTAAAATCTTTCATTCCATTCATATATTTCTTCCACGTTCTCAATTCATCTCCAGACTTATAGTATTTCATGTTCGCCATTCTTAACATCTGTAAATCCATCAACGGTTGTCTTCGCATCGTTTTCATTCTTTTGCTGTTGTTTGTGGCTGCTGCCGATGTTGTTGCTTTTTGTTGTCGCCTTTGTTGTTGTGTCTAGGTTATGTTGTTTTGTTTTAACTTGGAATTGGTTTCCATATTGACCGACTTCGTCTCACATTTCATCTTTGCTTCTTGCTAACTCGACAAATCTGAAGAATTTACACGAAACTTTACAATTATGCTATAAATGTCGATTTTAAACTAACAACAACAATAATTCTTTCTAATCTAATTTTAGATACAAGGCCAGCGGATTTGAAGAGAAGGATTTAATTCAATATCAACCGGTACTGATTTTATCGATCCTGAGTGGATGGAAGGCAAAGTCGTTCTCGGCGGAATTTGAACTCAAAACGTAATGTGTCGTTCAAAATGTCAGCAAGTATTTAATCCCACGATTGTTTTAACTGGTACTTATTTTATCGACCTATAATAAAAGGCAAAGTTGATCTTGGTGGAAGCACCAACAGGGCTTCACTCTTTTCCCTCATAAAAAAAGGGGTCTCCTCTCCCCTGCCCTGTTTCACTGTCTATCTGTTTCTCTCTCTTTTTTTGTTTCTGTCTCTCTCTATTTTTTCTTCGTTCCTCTCCGTCTGTCTCTCTTTCTCTCTGTCTCTCTTTCTCTCCGTCTGTCTCTCTGTCTGTCTCTCTTTCTCTCTGTCTGTCTCTCTTTCTCTCTGTCTGTCTCTCTTTCTCTCCGTCTGTCTCTCTTTCTCTCTGTCTGTCTCTCTTTCTCTCTGTCCCTTTCCGATTCTCCCCTTCTTCCTCCGTTTCTCAATCTCCTTCCTCGTTTCTCTCTCCCTCTCTCCTTTTCTTTCACTATCTTTCACTTCTCGCTCTCGCCCATTCTCTCTCTTACCCCCTCTCTTTTTTCTCTCGTCCTTTTTCTCTCTCCCCCTCTCTCTCTCTCTGTTTTCCTCTTTCCTTCTGTTTGTCACTCTCATTCCATTTCTCTCTCTCTCTCTCACCATTTCCCTCTCTCTCTCTCTCCCCATTTCCCTCTCTCTCCATTTCCCTCTCTCTCGTCCTTTTTCTCTCCTTCTCTCTCTCTCTGTTTTCCTCTCTCTCTCTGTATGTCCCTCCCCCTCTCAACTTTTATGTTGCATGTATTTTTCCCATTCGCCTCATATAATATGACTACCTACTCTTCTCCCCGCCCCCGTTATTACATTATCAATTCTCTTCCTCTCATTTTATTAACAAAACTACTCTCTAACAAACCCTATACAAATGTTAATTCTTATTTGCTTCGGCTAACAGAATTGGACCCCAGTTCTTTACCCAGTACAATATATCTGTCAATATTTCAATCCTTTTTAACATAAAACTGTTTCGACGTCCCAGAGTAACAGTCAACAGTGTTACTTTTCTCCATTTTATCAATTATCTCTGCACCACTTCGCTTCATAAAAAAAGAACTGCCCCCTAGTTCGCTGGTACACCACGACTGCATGTTTTAAGAAGGCTCCTCCGTAGAGCCATAAAGGTCAGTGGTCCACTCCATGTAAAATGACTGCTCCCTAGTCCCTTCGGCTTTGTATAACTTCAGAAGCCAGTGCATCACTTAATTTAATAAGAGTGGTTGTTCCCTAGATTCTTCTGCCCCGCAAAGCCAGACAGGCTAACAAGACTGAGCTCTAGTCCATACTATTTTCTGTAGCTACACGAGGCAGTCCCTCTCTTTATGTAAAGGACTGCTCCCTAAGTCAGTCCTTGCTACTTCGTATAATCACGCACGCCAGCATTCTCACTTCATGTAAAAGGGCTACTCCCAACACCAGTAGACAACTTCATATAACTACACAGACCACTTCATGTAACAAGATTACTCCCTATTATCTTACTGTTCCTTACAACCCCACAAGCCAGTAGACAACTTCATATAAAAAGACTGCTTCCTAGTAACCAGCTGCTTCGTGAAGCTGCACAGGTCACTGCACCACTTAATGTAAAAGGACTGCTCCCTAGTAATTTACTGCTCCCTATAGCTACATAAGCCAGTATTCTACTTCATTTAAAAGGACTGCTCCCTAGTTTGTTCCTACTGCTTGGAAAGCTATAGATTCCAGCAGTACAACTTATAATAGAACTGTTCCCCAGCTTATACTGCTTCGCGTAGCCAGCCATCCATCCGTCCATCCATCCATCAATCCAGCCAGCCAGCCAGCCAGCCAGCCAGCCAGCCGGCCAGACAGACAGACAGATAGACAGACGGGCCAGCATTGTCTCATATAAAAGACGACTGCTCGCAACTGCCTGCTATTACCAAGACAGGCCAACTAACTTTCGCTGTTACCAAGACCGACCTCTCCGAGACAGAATATATGAGAAGGTTCAACAGAGATGTTGGTAACTCATATTACCATTCCTTATTACAACTGTTTGAGGTCTACTGAGCAGACCTCAAACATTCCGTAATTATCTGCAAGCGCGCACACACACACACACACACTCTCTCTCTCTCTCTCTCTCTCTCTCTCTCTCTTACACATATACACATGCGCACACGCACATTCACGCAATCTTCTGTGCATCACATACATACACTCACACTCACCTACAATAGGCAGAGGGACTGTGTGGTAAGAAGCTTGCTTCCCAACCACATGGTTCCGGGTTCAATCCCACTGCAGGGTACCTTGAGCAAATGTCTTTTTCTATAGCTTCGGGCCGACCAAAGCCTTGTGAGTGGATTTGGTTGACAGAAACAGAAAGAAGCCTGTCGTACACACGCACACACACACACACACACACACACACACACACACACACACTTGTTCCACGTCCTCACGTTGTTTTTTCTTGCTTGTTCATGTTTGGATTGACTATATACATATACATGTGTGTGTGTGTGTGTGTGTGTGTGTGCTTGTGTCTATGTCTGTCCCCTCATCACCGTTTGACAACATATGTTCGTGTGTATTCTTCTCCATAACTTAGCGGTTCGTAAAAAGAAGCCGATAGAATAAATATCAGGCTAAAAAATAAAAAAAAAAGTAATGTGGTCGATTCGTTACTACTAAATGTTCTTCAAGGCGGTGACCCAGCGTGACCGCAGTCTAAATGACTGAAACAAGTAAAAGATATAAGATAAAAGATTACAAATACAACAGATTCGAACGCGAGTAAGCTAATCGCTGCAGTGTTCGTTACAGGAAAACAACTTCTTTACGATAACTGCGTTCGTAACACACTCACTTCAGTTTTAGCTACAATGTTATATCTCATAAGAATGTACTATCTTTCGGTCATTTTTGGACAGTTACTGAGTGTCACTTCGTAGGTTACGGTCACGAGGGTTCCACTTGATCTGATCAACGGGACAGCCAGTTCGTAAAATTAACGTGCAAGTGGCTGAGCACTCCACAGACAGGTGTACCCTTAACGTAGTTCCTGGGGAGGTTCAGGATAACACAGAATATGACAAGGCTAGCCCTTTGAAATACAGGAACTACACATTTTTTGCCACTTGAGTGGACTGGAACAGCGTGAAATAAAGAGTCTTGCTCAAGGACGAAACGCACTGCCAGTTATCGAAATCAGGAATACACTACCAGTGAACTGAATGCTCTAACCACTAAGCCAATTGCTAAACATGTGGATGATATCTAACCACTAAGTCACGAGTTTCGATTCCCAGACCGGGCGTTGTGAGTGTTTATTGAGCGAAAACACCTAAAAGCTCCACGAGGCTCCGGCAGGGGATGGTGACGAACCCTGCTGTACTCTTCCACCACAACTTTCTCTCACTCTTACTTCCTGTTTCTGTTGTGCCTGTAATTCAAAGGGTCAGCCTTGTCACACTGTGTCACGCTGAATATCCCCGAGAACTACGTTAAAGGTACACGTGTCTGTGGAGTGCTCAGCCACTTGCACGTTAATTTCACAAGCAGGCTGTTCCGTTGATCGGATCAACTGGAACCCTCGATGTCGTAAGCG
>NC_068991.1:62022672-62023932 GCF_001194135.2 Octopus bimaculoides
ATATATATATATATATATATATATATGTATGTATGCATGTATGTATATGTAAATACACAGAGAAGGAAAGAGAGACAGACCGACAGACAGCTAGATAGATAGATTAAGAGCAGGAATTTTTAAAATCTCCGTAATACGAAACTAAAAAGAAATTATATGCATCAAACTTCTAATCCCTCCAAATACTATGTAGAAATGGTTATCTCCCTTACACTAACCAGCCAATTGGTGACACCATGAATACATATGGATGTGTTTTGGTGGGATGGATGTATTCCAGGCTCCCGTTTAACAAACAGGAACAGCCACAATTGAAGGCAAAATAATAGAGATATATATATTTGTGAATATTTAAGATGAATTTTGAAGTGGAAGTACCAGGAATGGTCTTGTAAGTGTCATTTTAATATATGTATGTGTGTGTGTGTATGTGTGTGTGTGCGTGAGGGTATTTAGTGAGGGAGAGGGAGAGAGAGACAGGCAAGCAGGAAGACAGACAAGCAGACGATCAGATAGACAGGGAGGCAGACTGAAAAGAGAAGTGAAAGAGAAAGAGAGATGAGACATGGGATGAAATACGAAAGTGAAAGTTAAAGACATCAATGAAAAGAGGTACATGACAAGAGAGAGAAGAAAATCTATATGTATATATATATGTATGTATATATGTATATATATATAGGGAAAGTAAGAAAGAAAAATGAAGGAAGGGAAGGTAGTGACTAAAAGAGGAAAAGAAAATGGAGGAAGTAAAAGGAATAAAGGATAAAAAAGAAGAGGAGCAAAGAGGAAAAAAGAATAAGGAAATGAGTGAGAGAAAGGGAGTGGAATGAGTGTGTACATCTAAATCATATATAGAGAGAATAAGGGATGGGAGATAACACGTATATATATAGAGAGAGTGAGAGAGAGAGAGGGAGTGGGTCTGAGTGTGAGAGAGTGAGAGTGAGGAAGAGAGAATGAGAAAGGCGTGGGAGAGGAAGTGACTGGTCCCCCAAAGGTCTTCTAATATTAGAGGATCGATAATTTACCCATAATGCCTTTCGAGAGAGCACGCCCGCGCAAACGCACAAACACGCAAACAGGAAAACACACACACACACGCTCACACACAGACAATGTCACAGGGCACGTACGAACACACACACATACACATACATACATACACATACATACATACACATACATACATACACATACATACATACACATACATACATACACATACATACATACACATTCAGGCTCTCTCTCTCTCTC
>NC_068991.1:62025974-62028257 GCF_001194135.2 Octopus bimaculoides
GATAGATAGATAGATAGATAGATAGATAGATAGATAGATGGATAGATAGATAGATAGATAGATAGGAAAACTGACAGTCATTCAAATAAACCGACAACTAAATTTCCAAGCAACGAAAGTGAAAATATTTTTAAGTAATGAAAACAAAAATTTAAAATTAATCTCGTAATTACACACGCATACATATACATCGAAGGAAACATGCATTCGTGCATACATGCATACATACATACATGCATGCATACATACATACATACATGCATGCATGTATGCATACACACGTACGTACTCCCATAACTTTGGCCGATCCGCTGTTAACGTCGAAAGCAATTGATAAGAATACGTGAGTCGAAATTGGAAACACGTGGTTGTGGCGCGAACCATTTAACTTCAGAAGCATACCAGCGCTTACAGACACACGCATACACACACACACACACACAAACACCCTCACAGAAACACACACACATACATGCATGCACACACACATAATATATATGCGTGTGCATGTATGTGTGTGTGTGTTCGTGCCGGTGATGGGTGTGTGTTTCGGGTTGCCTTGAAAGATTTAGTCGAACAAATAGACATATTTTAAAATTTGGCACTTATTCTATCAATAACTTTTGCCGAACCGCTAGTCTTCGGTGACCTAAGCAAACCAACACCGGTTATCAAGGTGTAGAGGACAAACATAAAACATACACGTACATATATGTAAATATATAGAAAAAATTATAGAAAATTGATTGAGCATTCTGTATTTTAAAATCACTACAATTGTTTCGACACATTTCTACACCTTTAGTACATTGGTGATGTTGTGTAACCATTATCAAACATCCATGGTGTAAAATACACCTCCTCAGGTGATTGTTTAAATAAGCCCATTGAATGCATACCCACTTTGGGCATGAATGTATGTGTGTGTGTATCTCTTCTTTTCTCTTTTACTTGTTTCAGTCCTTTGACTGCGACCTTGCTGGGGCACCACCTTGAAGGGTTTTAGTCGAACAATTCGACTCCAGGTCTTATACATATTTCTTTAAACCTCGTACTTATTCTATCAGTCTTTGTTTTCCAATCACTAGGTTATGTGGACGTAAACACACCAAGACCGGTTGTGAAGCGGTGATGGACGACAAACACACACAAACGCACACACACATAAACTTGAAGGATGACTCAATGCGTTTTGTAGAGTACAACATTATTGTTCTTTAACAAGTATAGTAATGACAGTAACTTTGAAGTTTCGATGATGGCTTAGCTGGCCGTAACTTCGAAGTAATTATCAATACATACTTATGCATGACTTTTGCATGTCGTAGGCCTGTCTGTGCCTGTGCATGCATATGCATGTGTTAAGAGTAGTTTTTTTGTGTGATGATTTGTTGTGTTGAGTGCATGAATGTATGTACGTGGTGGAGGAGATGCATTGCCACCATGCGCAACTTTGAGGTAACGTATTTAAGGTATGTGGGGGGCAACCATATATGTATGTCTCCTCGCTCCACATCTCTTCTCTTAGTGCAGCTCAAACGGAAAGGGCTAGCGTTGCCGGCAGAACATAAAAATTCCCCGGTGCAAGGATACGGTCAGGCCCAGCATGGCATCTTGTCCGATCTTCTGACACTTCCCTGCTTATGCAACACCCGAAATCGCAACACATCGAGCCACGAACCGAGAAAAAAAATAAAGTTAGCATCGGCGGAATTCGAACTCAGAACTCAGAGGAGAGAACGGAACGACTACCACACGGCGTTTGTTCTGTCTCTTTGCTCTGTGAGTTACGTACAAACACGCGTGCATCTGCATACATATGCATTCATGTCTGCATCTGTGCAAGTATGTATACATGCATGTACGTATGTGTGCATGCATTCATATATGTATGTCTATCTGCATATGTATATAGGTATGAATATATGTATGTGTACGTGGACTTATGTATGTATGTATGTATGTATGTATGTACGCATGTATGTTTTTCTATATGTTGTATGTATGTACATATGCATCAGTGTTTGTGTGTGTATAGATAGATAGATAGATAGATAGATAGATAGATAGATAGATATGTAGATGGATAGATAGATAAATAGATAGATAAATAAATAGATAGATATGTAGATGGATATATAGATAGATAGATAGACAGACAGACAGACAGACAGATAGATAGATAGATAGATAGATAGATAGATGAGAGTAAGAAAATGTGCGAGTGTTGAAAAGTTTCAGCTGGTTTAAACGTGTGTATGTGTGTGTGTGTGTGCGTGTGTG
>NC_068991.1:62032453-62035393 GCF_001194135.2 Octopus bimaculoides
TAGTCATGGTTTCAGTTCCTCTTTGCAGCACCTTGGGCAAGCATCTTCTACCGTAGACCCGGGCCGACCAAAGCCTTGTGAGTAGATTTGGCAAACGGAAACTGTGCAGAAGCGCAAGTGATATATATCTATATGTGTGTGTGTATGTGTGTGTGTGTGTGTGTGTGTGTGTGTGTGCGTGTTTTTCTGTTTGTGTATATCCTCTACCATCGCTTGACAACCGATGTTCGTTTGTTTATATCTTTATTAGTTCGGTAAAAGAAACCGATTAAACATGCACCCACCAAGGTGGTGTCCAAGTGTGGCTGCTGTCGAATCACTGAAAAAATTAAATGGTCAATGAAGACGGAAGGGATCAAATCCGGGATCAAGTGTGTCTGAAGGATGAGAATCGTTTCGCGCTTTGCTAAAAATTCACGGATATGAATTGCCCCCTATGCAGGTGCATTGCTATAGCAGAGTCCCCAGAATTTATTTATGATGTCTCAGTCCCCTGTTTTTGCGCTACCTCTCACAGTAACCCATTGTGCATCAAACTAAAACTCATTATCGATCGCCTGATGATGTCGAGCAAGGAGTATAGTTTGTGCGTCGGATAAAATGCTTAGCGGGATTTTTACTGGCTCTTTATGTTTTGAGTTCGAATTCCGCCGATGTTGACTTTGTCATTCGTCCTTTCGGGTTCGATAAAAAAAAATTTAAAAAAATAGTACGAGTTGAGCACTGGAATCGATGTAATCAACTTCCTACTCCCCTCAAAATGTCAAACCCTTTGTTCCAAGATGAGAAAGAACTATGGATCGCTTGACCACATTCTTTTATTCTTTCATGCATTTCAGTTCAAAGTCTGTAAAGAACATTTTTTAATAAAAATAAAATAAAATTAAAAAAATTAACAAAAAAAAACATGATAACACTACCTTCAAATTTGAGCGTTCTTTTCTCTTTTCTCTTATCCTTTGTCGCGGGGCGACGATGACCCAACCCGCAGCAACGATTTAGTTTTTGCTCAAACATCGTTGCTGTACTCCTATGTTCAGTGAATGAACTTTTTTTTCCAGTTCAAAACATTGCGCATGACATTGCTTACTGCTCAAACAAACCCCACAACCCGCCGCCATTATAGGTCTACTGCAACATTAACATAAAAAGTTACTGTAAAAGACTTTTCACCATTTCTAACCGAATTTCACATAAATACTTTGCTTTTACAAATTCTTCGTTTTTTTTTTCACCTTGCGGCAAATCGCCAACACATTAATCATGCGTTCACTTTAACACGTGTAGATCGATAACTAAACTGATATGGGGTGATATAGCTAGTATTAGACTGAAGGCCAAAGTTACACATACATAACGTTGTACTCACGAGAAAGCTGCAACTGATTTTTAGTGGGCTGGTTTAAAAGATCTGTTTCTGTCTGTGCACATCAATGTATCTATGGATAAATGTGTTATGTGGTAAGGCTTCGAAAATAGAAAAACACTCGATCATATACGTAAATAAAATGAGCGGTGTCGATGTCAAGTGAAGGATAGAGCACGCCCATGTCCATTGTGTATGTTTTTTGCTTTCTTATTCTACCATTTGTTCCTTTGTTGTCACTTTATGTGACATTTCTATTCTATATAATTTGTATATATGTATATTATGTGGAGGCGCAATGGCCCAGACCGGGCGTTGTGAGTGTTTATTGAGCAAAAACACCCAAAGCTCCACGAGGCTCCGGCAGGGGATGGTGACGAACCCTGCTGTACTCTTCCACCACAACTTTCTCTCACTCTTACTTGCTGCTTCTGTTGTGCCTGTAATTCAAAGGGTCAGCCTTGTCACACTGTGTCACGCTGAATATCCCCGAGAACTACGTTAAAGGTACACGTGTCTGTGGAGTGCTCAGCCACTTGCACGTTAATTTCACGAGCAGGCTGTTCCGTTAATCGGATCAACTGGAACCCTCGACGTCGTAAGCGACGGAGTGCCAGCCACATGTATATTATATATGCTATAGAACCTCTTCAAACTAGATATCAGTATCTATGCGTTGTCTAAGTTTAATAAGATTATCTACAAACAAAAGCAACCAATATCAATGCAAGCTATCTCCACAAACCATGAATCCACAAACACATCCTATTTTACAAGAATGAAGGACAATTCAGAATAACGAGATTAAGACATAAAAAATTTACAAACAAGCATAACAGATATGTTTTCTCATCGTCAGCTGTCAAACAAATATCACTATAATTTCGATACCTGGGTGAAACCATATATGTATTCATTTATGTACATACGCATAAATGTAAATAAAATGGATTTCTAGAGAGTTTCCTTCAAACAAATTCTAAGGTGGTAGTGTAAAAAACAATATTCTTTTATTCGGTTACACATACACACACACACACACTTACAAACTCACACCAGTACGCGCGCACATGCACATTATAATTAGTAATCAAATAAGCAAACTAAAACCAATGCATGCGTTTTCACTAACAGAATGACCAGTCGATTAGACCATCCCCAGTACGCAACTGGTAATTAATTCATCGACCCCCCAAAGGATGAAACGCAAAGTCGACCTCGGTGGAATTTGAACTCAGAACGTAATAGCAGACGAAATACGGCTAAACATTTCGTCCGGCGTGCAAACGTTTCTGCGAGTTCGCCGCCTTGGATAATCTTTTCTACTATAGGCTCAAGGCTTGAAATTTTTAGGGGAAGAGGCAAGTCGATTACATCGACCCAAGTATTCTACTGGTACTTAATTTATCGATTCCGAATGGATGAAAGGCAAAGTCGACTTCAGCGGAATGTGAACTCAGAACGTAGCAGCAGACGAAATACCGCTAAGCATTTCGCCCGGCGTGCTAACGATTCTGCCAGCTCGCCTAGAAATTGAGTTTATGTATGATATTGATCTTTCTTCTACTTCAATT
>NC_068991.1:62036340-62037024 GCF_001194135.2 Octopus bimaculoides
AAAGAGAACATGTGTGTCTGTGTGTGTGTGTGTGAGAGAGAGAGGGAGAGAGGGGGAGAGAGGGGGGAGAAAGAGAGAGGGAGAGGGGGGGAGAGGGGGGAGAGATAGAGAGAGAAAGGCGGTAACCTTCTATTATACTTTTATTCGTTTCAGTCATTGACTTAGACTCATTCAATTGTTTGATCAATTCTATTGAACCCAGCATTCAATTCAAGTCTAGTGCTTATCGATCCCTATTTGTCGCGGCCGATAAGATACGATATACGCACGCACGTGCACACTTGTACACGCACAAATGCATACGTGTGCATTCTCACATATGCATACGTGGGCATTCTCACATATGCATACGTGTGCATTCTCACATATGCGTGTTGTGTTCTTGAGCAAGACACTTTATTTCAAGTTGCTCCAGTTCACTCAGCTGTAGAAATGAGTTGCGACGTCACTGATGCCTAGCTGTATCGGCCCCTTTGCCTTTCCCTCGGATAACACTGGTGGCGTGGAGAGGGGGAGACCGGTATGCATGGGCGACTGCTGGTCTTCCATAAAACAACCTTGCCCGGACTTGTGCCTCGGAGGGTAACTTTCTAGGTGCAATCCCATGGTCAGTCATGACCGAAGGGGGTCTCAGCAATGTGGGCACAATACGCTTTCAATTCGCTCTATTTGTACTCTAATACG
>NC_068991.1:62037986-62038547 GCF_001194135.2 Octopus bimaculoides
ATATATATATATATATATATATATATATATATATATATATATACACATACGCATATATAAACACACAACACACAAAGCACACACGCCATACACAAACACAAACACACACATATAGATTGATATAAGATATAGGCGCGGACACATCACCTTGAGCAAGTATCTTCTACTCAAACTCCTGGCCATATAATGCTTTGTTTGAAAGTGTATGGACTGGGTTGCCCATTCACTGGCCACAGATATTAAATAAAGTGTTAAACTAGCTCTCTGGAGCTTTCAATATAAACAGAATGGCTACTCATTTCTCTGGGATTGGTCAAGTGTTGCAATCATCTCTCATGGGACCCCAAATAAATGATGAAAATCGATTGATTATTATTCTTTAGTCTTCGGAGAAATAGGTATTGATATATTTCTACGTGTAATACGTAGATTGACGCGAGCGCGCACGCAATCTCTCACACACACACCTTCCTCCCACCCCTACACACACACGCCTACACACACACGCCTACACACACACGCCTACACACACACACACACACACACACACACACACACACA
>NC_068991.1:62038557-62041548 GCF_001194135.2 Octopus bimaculoides
AATTATTAATTATTATTATTATTATTATCATCATTATTATTATTATTATTATTTTTATTATTATTATTATTATTATTATTATTATTATTTCCATATACACACAACAGATTAGACTGTTGGAAAAGAAAAAATCCTATCATCAGGCTACAAGTAACCTTAACTGCCAAGAACCCCTTCTAAATATCTTAGCTGTCCCTAATAACATATGTGCGCGACATGGTGATCTCATATCAAGATAAACAGCGCATGACCTCGCAGGTGGGGCCCAGTTAGAATTTTCTTCAGGTCGAGTAGCCCATTCCGCTCAAAAGGTCCCCTGAGTAAGTTTTGTTTAAAGATGTTGAGCAAAATACCCATGTTTCCAAAGGTGAATTATTCAAACCCTAAAGAATTCTTCTCAACACATGGCTATGATGCTCCTCCACTACTTCTGCTCATGATCAGAGATGCACATATCGTCAGCCACCAAGGGACATGCTCAACTGGTTAAGGTCAAACAACTGACAAGCAAATCTGTGGTATTTAGCAGAATATTTGCTGTAGCCCATCTTTTATACCAAGACAAAACAATGTACATGATAACACTTCCAATCAGTTAAGATCAGAAGCCATGAGACATGAGAGCCACTGCCTGATATTGCATCCGGGCAGTATCATTATTATTATTATTATTGTTATTATTATTATTATTATTATTATTATTATTATTATTATTATTATTATTATTATTATTTCCATATACACACAACAGATTAGACTGTTGGAAAAGAAAAAAATCCTATTATCGGGCTACAAGTAACCTTAAATGCCAAGAACCCCTTATAAATATCTTAGCTGTCCCTAATAACATTATTATTATTATTATTATTATTATTATTATTATTATTATTATTATTATTATTACTTGTTTGGATTTTGTTATGTACTTGCACAAGTTGACACCAAATCTCACCCAGAAACCTCAAGGGACAACAGGTTTGAAGTTCATGTTTGTGTTATGACTAAGGTGCCATATTTTTGGTTTTGCACAAATTATTATTCTGGCGATTGTCTGCGTAAACACAAGAAAATTAGAAGTTTGTTTTAAAAGTAATTTGATTATAAGACAATAGTGTGATCTTAAGATGACAGTAAAAGGCATTTGCTATTATGTACATTTAAAAGTACTTTTTACAATATTTACTGATTGAAATGTTTTGGGAATTGCATAGACAATATTTTTCGTAGGATATGTGTAGTTCTCATGAGCACTACTTTTTGAATTTCGTTCATTTTTGGTTTCCTGGTATCTAAGATAAGTACCAATCAGCCCCTTTGCTATCATTTCTGGGGCACCTATAACAAAAGGTCTTGTTTTAATCTCGATGTTCCACGTTTTGCTGTTTTCTATTTCAAGGTCTTTATATTTGCTCAGTTTTGGATAGGTCATGACAGATAGATTTATGTCGATTGGGACAGTCATATCGATGAAGAGGCAGGATTTTTGTCTGAAATCCTTCAATATAATGGCTGGCTTATTTGCATTTATTTTTCTGTCAGTTTGAACAGTAAAGTTCCATAGGAGTGAGATGGGATCATTTTCAAGCACCGGAGGCGGTTTGTGTCCCCATTAGTTTTTATCATGGGTCAGGTACAAGTCTTTGCAAATTACCAACGAATATACTGTGCTGCTCTATCATGTTTGCTAAGATACTCTGTCGGCGCAAGAAGGCCGAATATAGAGACAATATGATTGATGGTTTCATTTTGTTGTTTACGTACAAGACGTGTTGAGCTACTGCCGTCCTTTAAGATGTTGGTCTGGTAGCTTCATGTAGGTAGGCATTGATCCTGGGCTGCCATGATAAACCCATTTGTCTCTAGTTTTAAGCCAGAAGACGCTAGTCATTGACGGGTAAGGGCTTTGTCAACATCAGTATGATTAGCTCTCTTTGGGTATTTTCCATTGAGAGGTTTTCCTTGTCATTTATCAGTAAGAATATCTAGGGCAGCAGTTTTAACAAGGGTTTTCATACGCTTAGCTTTTATTGTGCTCGTTTCCAGTACATCTTATTCTGGGACTTTGTTGTATTTGGAATTCGCTTAGATATGTTCTTGCTTGTTTTGTTACTGAGTATGCGGTTTTCTTCTTCTCACGCTTTAGGACAAGCTTCAGCATTCAGTCATCAGAGTTTTTCAGTTAAATGTTTAGGCCAATTGTGGCAATCTTCATTGTAAGAGTCAACGGTCACTCTCTTTTCTTTGCAAGTAAAGTCGTTCTACATCTGCCTTAGGCTGTTGCATTCTGTTCATTGTCAGCAATTTTCCTATTTTTCTGTCAAGCTTACATATTTCAGTAATTGACCATTATTATTATTATTATTATTATTATTATTATTATTATTATTATTATTATTATTATTATTATTATTATTATTATTATTATTCAATAGTCTTATTTTTATCACGCGCTTTCATTGCACTACCGAGCGCAGCTCTGTGTGCCTTAGGTATGTGCTATGGTTTGTTGTGATGCTCTTATCGTTTCTGTATTGAAAGCGTTTTACGTAGGACGTGTGCGGTGCCTAGTAGTGATATTTTCTGTATGTTATATATATTTGTTAGTCCTGGTGTTTTTGTTATGTATTTGTCTGAATATGTTTTTATCATACCTAATGCACCTACTATGATAGGAATTGCTTCTGCTTTTAGAATTATTATTATTATTATTATTACTATTATTATTATTATTATTATTATTACTATTATTATTATTATTATTCAGTAGTTTTATTTTTATAACGTGCTTTCACTTCACTACCGAGCGCAGCTCTGTGCGCCTTGGGTATGTGCTGTGGTTTGCTGTGGTGCTCTTATGTTTACTGTATTGAAAGTGTTTTGCGTAGAATGTGTGCAGTACCCAGTAGTGCAATTTTCTGTATGTTATATATATTTGTAAGTCCTGGTGTTTTTGTTATGTATTTGTCTGAATATTTTTTTATTATACCTAAG
>NC_068991.1:62043378-62045682 GCF_001194135.2 Octopus bimaculoides
CTTCTTCTTCTTCTTCTTCTTCTTCTTCTTCTTCTTCTTCTTCTTCTTCTTCTTCTTCTTCTTCTTCTTCTCTCTCCTTATGATGCCCCCCATCTCATCGTTTATATCCCTGTGCCTAATAAGATACTACTACTACTACTACTACTACTACTACTACTACTACTACTACTACTACTACTACTACTACTACTACTACTACTACTACTACTACTACTACTACTACTACTACTACTACTACTACTACTACTACTACTACTACTACTACTACTACTACTACTACTATCGAGGCCTGCTTCTGAGCATGCTTTTCCAAGTAGGAGGAAAGTAACTGGAAGAGGACATTTCCGATGCCTTGGAGACGCTTGACTAATCTGGGACATTTTTCTGAGGGTTTTCCCAAATTATCCTAGGTGGATTACCCCACTTTTGGTGATTTCAATTATTGATTAATTAAAAAATTTCATATTTATATCCTCTTTTATATTTCAAGTGGTACTAGCTTCATCCTTTTGGATTCTGACACAAAGGGATGAAACCCAGGTCTCATCTCCTGTGACTATTCTCTCCCCACCTCTACCCGCCAAAGCGCTGCGCCTTCATAGTTGTAAGAGTCGATAGCTCTCCACAAGAATGCGCTTATGCACTTCGGTAAGCGTCACGAAAGCCACGTCACAAAAGCGAAAATTGTCGTGGATGATTTCATATGTAGAACCAGAATAAATTCGCAGAGAGTAAGCAATCCCATCGATGGTCACTTGTCGGTTCGCCCGAACCATCTCTCGTGCTTATTGAATCTTCACACGAGCGCTGAAGGCAGTGCGGCCAACCTAAGAATGATTTGGTCGAAAGTTCGGATAATTATTGGCTTCCCCTCGTGTGTTTGTGCGTTTTGTTAGTTTGCTTGTTTATGTGTGTAACTGTGAATGCATACATACGTGCACACACACACACACACATAATACACACACAGGCACACACACATAATACACACACACACACAACACACACACACACATATATATATATTTATACATTCACACACACATACGGACATACTCTCATATGCATGTATGCAGGTATATACATCTAAATGTTTGTATTTATCTCCCAACATGGCAACCGGTGTTGGTTTGCTCACGTCCCTGTTACATAGCGGTTCGGCAAAAGTCTCTGAAAGAATGAGCACAATACTTGAAAGAACCTGAGTCAATTTGTTCGGTTAACTCTGCAAAGTAATGCCCCAACATTGCACCAGTCAAATGAATAAAATTAGCAATAAAGATATGAAATATAACATTCCATAACATAATTTATTCATATAAATTTTGAATTTACATAATGAATACATAATTTATACAGAAACCTAATTTATTCATTTCAAATAAGATATATAATGAATATTCATAAAAGCGGAGGCATCTGCTCTTTTGTAAGTATTCGGACAATGAATTCGGGTCGAGGATACTTTTCTCCCATCATTCTTCCCACGTTCTCAGAGGTCTTGATATAGATGCTGTTTTATATTCTGACTAATGGATAAAAAGATGTATATATACTCTTTTAATCTTTTACTTGTTTCAGTATTTTGACTGTGGCCATGCTGGAGCACCGCCTTTAATCGAGCAATTCGACCCCAGGACTCACTCTCTGGAAGCCCAGCACCTATTCCATCGGTCTCTTTTGCCGAACCGCCAAGTTACGGGGACATAAACACACCAGCATCGATTGTCAAGCGATGCTGGGGGGACAAACACAGACACACAAACACATACACACATACATATATATATATATACATATATACGACGGGCTTCTTTTAGTTTCCGTCCACCAAATCCACTCACAAGGCTTTGGTCGGCCCGAGGCTATAGTAGAAGACACTTGCCCAGGATGCCACGCAGTGGGACCGAACCCGGGATCATGTGGTCGGCAAGCAAGCCACTCACCACACAGCCACATTTTTTTCAGGATTAATAAAAAGATAACAAACGGAAAATATGACATGCCTGTATATCTTTATATATATGTATAATTCAAAGATCGTGTAGTAAATAAACATACGAACATATACTAAATACACAGACGAACAGCAAAGACAGAAGGTCCCCAACTCCTCTTCTTAACTCTCTGACAGATAACTGAAGAGAAGTTGGTGAACCTTTGTGTGTGTTTTCTGTTCATCTCTGTATTTAGTATATGTTCGCATGTTTATTTACTACACGATGTCTGAATTATATATATATATCTCCTTCTCTCTCTCTCTCTCTCTCTCTCTCTCTCTCTCTCTCTCTCTCTCTCCATATA
>NC_068991.1:62051166-62051930 GCF_001194135.2 Octopus bimaculoides
ATATGGGAGAATGTACGAAAAAAAAACAACAATAGACGAGGACAGGTGGTGTAAACAACAAAAGGATGTATTAGTTTGACGCTCGGGAATACAGAAAGTCTAACGTTTCGAGCTACGCTCTTGAACAGAAAGAATACGGAGAAAACAAGGAGAAAAACACGGAGAAAAAAAATTGAATGGTGTTTGGTCAACGATTAATCATGGCGTATATATATTTATATATATAAAGAGAAAGAGAGAGAGAGAGAGAGGGAGGGAGGGACAGACAGACTGACAAACAGATAGGTCTGCTTGATTTTTGTGCATGGGGATGTGTTTGAAACAGCTGATGACAAACTTCCTCTTTACCCAGAGTTTCACGCACGCCACCTGTGGTCGTCGAGCGGCTAAAGAGAGCAATGTAGACTTCTGGCGAGGACCGGAATACATTGGTCAACAGAGGTCAAGTGGAAGGCTGCGCTGGGCAGTAGCGAATGATATTCTGTCCGCTACTCCGTTACAAGTAGACACTCATTAGTCGCAAATGCAATGATTAGGACATAATGCATCCGTCCACATGGCCCGTTATGGAGCAACGAATTTTCTTGTATCCAGTATTCAGTAGTAGACCATATTGATCCTGTTAGCACTTCAACGGCCCTATGTGGCAAGCGAGGGAATGAATCACCAGTTGTTATCTAATCAATCTGTGTGTGTGTGTGTATTATCCTGTAAATAATCTCTGAGTGCATATCATCATCATCATCAATCATCATCATCATCAT
>NC_068991.1:62051940-62052268 GCF_001194135.2 Octopus bimaculoides
CATCATCATCATCATCATCATCATCATCATCATCATCATTATTATTATTATTATTATTATTATTATTATTATTATTATTATTATTATTATTATTATTATTATTATTATTTTTATTCGCATCTTCTTTCAATTCTGTTTCCATTTCTTGTCGAGTGTCTTCCTGACACGTAGGGCAGAGACACGTACTCTTTACATTGGTAGGCCATTAAAATAAACACACTAGATTGTTCATTTACAAAGTCATGTGACAGAAAAACAGGGGAAAACGGAGAGAAAAATGAAAAAATAAAAAATAAAAAGTAAACAAATAGGCGACGGAAATGGCTAT
>NC_068991.1:62052973-62054397 GCF_001194135.2 Octopus bimaculoides
GGGGGGGGGGGGAGGAATTCACAGCAACAATGCTCTTCTCAGTACGTGTGACGTAGCAGTTAAAACAATCTTTTGCACTTCGTGGGACATGCTCAACTGGTTCAGATCAAGCAACTCACAAGCGAATCTATGGTATTAAGCAGAATATTTGCTGTAGCCCATCTTCTTCTTCTTCTTCTTCTTCTTCTTCTTCTTCTTCTTCTTCTTCTTCTTCTTCTTCTTCTTCTTCTTCTTCTTATTATTATTATTATTATTATTATTATTATTATTATTATTATTATTACTATTATTACCATCATTATCATCATCGTCGTCGTCATCGTTGTCGTCGTCATCGTCATCATCGTCATCATCACCATCATTATTATCATCAACATCCTCGTCGTCGTCATCGTCGTCGTTTATCTATCTATCTATCTATCTATCTATCTATCTATCTATCTGTCATTCTGTCTGTATGTCGATTTATCTAGCTATCAGGCGATAGATTCAAAGAAATCTAGTGAAGCTACTTAGAATCAAAAGTCAAAAGTCGCATTAATGAGCCTAACAAAAAATACATTCTGCTGAATTTGCGGTTATAGATTAAGCGTACGTATATAAGCTACAACACGTGTGTTTGAAAAACTGTAATCAGTGAAAGCGGTTACTCACAATAAGAAACATTCCATCCAATATTTCATTTATAAAATTAGTTTCAATTTTAGAAAATCTTCTTTCATATATATATATATATATATATATATACACTCACACACACACACACACACACACACACACACAGAAAGAGAAAGTCAGACAAGAAAAGAAAATGATAAGCTCCTTCCCCGTTGTCAACCCTCACCTCTGTCACTAAGCCGACACAAACCAGACCTAAACCAGTGCCACACACGTGCCCCCTCTAACCAGCCAGTGAACCATATCTTGTAAAGACAATATCTCGCAGGTGAATATTGTTGATAAAATTGATGAGGTGTGTAGTTAAATTAATTGGTTTTAGATTGTTTCATTTGTACATACACACACGCGCGCGCGCATATACAATAAATACATACATACACACACACACACACACACACATATATATGTATATATACAGATATCCATGTACAAATAGAGTTATACGCATCGACATATATAGAGGTATACATATAGACACACATACACACATTTATGTATAGGTACACACGCATACACACATATATTGTTTCTAGTTGTTGGTGACGGTTTAATTAAAGGCGGAGAAGAGCAGTATGGGGGAATAGGACGGTGTGTAGTGATGGTGCTGATGTTGGGGGTGGAGGTGGATGGCGTTGGGTGGCTGTGATTGTAGTGGTGAGATGATGGTGATGATGAGTTTAATAAAAGAGGGGGGAGTTAATGTGGAGGGAATGATAAGGTCGTGTTGGGATGGTGAGGTGGTG
>NC_068991.1:62055122-62058279 GCF_001194135.2 Octopus bimaculoides
AAAAGAAGAAGAAGAAGAAGAAGGAGGAGGAGGAGGAGAAGAAGAAGAAGAAAAAGGAGGAGAAGAAGAAGAAGAAGAAGAAGAAGAAGAAGAAGAAGAAGAAGAAGAAAGGATGAAAGCGACGACGCAGAGAAGAATGATAGTTTGCTAATGTTGTTGTCAGCGTTGTTGTTGTTGCGTTTTAACCCTGGGCCGACTCCCTGATCCAACAGAAAACATGATCAAAGGTGTTCCTGCCGTGGCCTCTCCGTCATTTTAACTTCCTCCCCACAAAACTTCAAGGCCTCGTGTCTACACTAAAATGGAATGTTTGGTTGAAGGGACAGGGTGTGAATTGAGGGTGACTTAGCTACTATGTTTCTTTTCAATAGGTCGATGACTCCTCGTTTAGAATTGTTGGAAAATGGATATTGGTGCAGTAGTAAAATGAATGTTATTATTATTATTATTATTATTATTATTATTATTATTAGTAGTAGTAGTAGTAGTAGTAGCAGTAGCAGCAGCAGCAGCAGCAGCAGCAGTAGTAGCAGTAGTAGTAGTAGTAGTAGTAGAAGTAGTAGTAGTAATAGTAGTAGTAGTTGTATTAGTAGTAGCAGTAGTAGTAGTAGTAGTAGTAGTAGTAGTAGTAGTAGTCGAAGTAGTAGTAGTAGTAGTAGTAGTAGTAGTAGCAATAGCAGCAGCTGCTGTTGTTTTGTAGATCTAGTTATTGTTTAACCCCAAGTCGGCTCTGATCAAGGTTTCAGTATTATAGTCACATCACAGACAATACACCCGTGACCATCACCTTTCTCCCTGTGCATCGAACATAGGACCCATTTTCAACTGTATCCCTTTCTAAGACTGTTGAACGCACAATTTAAGGGACATTTAGCTGCTATTTTTAACAAGCCATGTGGGTGAGGTATATGCGTAAATGATTCTTCGAGAAACACCGAGAAGGTTGCTATGGCAATTTGTATACATGTGTGTGTATGCATGTGTATCTATGTTTGTTTATGTGTATGGTATGTGTTTGAGTGTATGTGTTTGTGTGAATGTGTGAGTGTGTTTTTGTGTGCTTCATACGTACGCATTTTTGCGTATGTGTGTGTTTCAGTGCGTGTATGCGTGTGTCTGTATATGTGTATGTGCGTGCATGTATGTACGTGTATGCATTTTTTTATGTGTTTGAACGTGTGTGTCTGTATATGTGTGTGAGTGCTTGTGCGTGTATGTTTATGCTTATGTGTATGCCTGCGAGTCTGCGTGTGTGCGTATATGTGTGATGTACATGTGTTTCGTATGTATGTATGTATGTATGTATATAAGCGTGTGTCAATGTGCATGTGTATGTGTTGAGTGTGTTTGTGTATGTGTGTGCATGTCTGCGTGTATGTGTGTGTGCATGTATGAGTTTATGTGCGTGTATGTATGTACGTATGTGAGTGTGTGTATGTGGGTACCAAGTTAAGGGAGCAGAAAAAGCAACAATAAATTAAGAGCAAGACAACGAAACGAAAGTGAAAGTATTCTACTTTCACTTTCGCTATCGTTTTTATTGCTTTTCTTATTTATTGTTTTCTTTCTGATTTAGCCCCAGGTGAGTCATGATTAATCAGATTTGTTATCAAAGCCGTTCCAACTGTAACCAACCGGTCGTATTGTATCTTTTATCGTTTACTTGTTTTAGCCATTAGACTACGGCCATGCAGAGCCATCGCCTGGGAGGCTTTAATCGGACAAATCAACCCCAGTACATGTTTTTTCTTTAAGTCGTGTATTTATTTTATGGGCCGCTTTTACCGAACCGCAAAGTTACGATAACGTGAACAAAACAACAAGCAGTGGTGGGAGACAAACCAGCTCACACATGTGCATAACCACATAGACACACACACATACATACATACATACATGCATACATGCATACATACATGCATACGTATGTATGTAAGTATATATATATATTTACATACATATATATATATACATACATAAACATATACACATACAAGCACACACACACACGCACGCACGGACACACACACACACACACACACACAACACACACACACACATATATTGAGGCGGTGAGCTGGCAGAAACGTTAGCACGCCGGGCGAAATGCTTAGCGATATTTCGTCTGCCGCTACGCTCTGAGTTCAAATTCCGCTGAGGTCGACTTTGCCTTTCATCCTTTCGGGGTCGATTAAATAAGTACCAGTCACGCACTGGGGTCGATATAATCGACTTAATCCGTTTGTCTGTTCTTGTTTGTCCCCTCTGTATGTAGCCCCTTGTAAAGAAATAACACACATATTTATATTCATGCGGCGAGCTTTTAGTCTACAAAATCCACTCACAAGGTTTTGGTCGGCCCGAGACTATAGTAGACATTTTTGCAACGTGCCAGGCAGTGGGACAGAACCCAAAACCTTTTGGGTGTGAAGTAAACTTCATACCACACGACCATGCCTGCTTCTATATCTAAGAGATCTTTTTTTCCAATTTTAACACTAGGCTAGCAATTTTGCGTTGAACGGTTGTCGATTACATTGACCTCAGAGCTCAAATCGTACTTTATTTATCAACCCTAAAAGGGTGAAATACAAAGTCAACCTCGGCGGCATTATTATGTTTCTAGGATTACACTAAGCAATGCATTACACGTTTTTGCTGTATTTACAGCTGTGTGTAAATTGAGAAATACTTAGCTACCATTCTTAGCTGGCTAGTTGAGTGACACTGTAGAGCCGTAGTTGTCAACCGTCGTCCATACGGTCCTTGGAGAGATCCACATAAGATATTGTTGTTAAAATTTATCTGCAATAAATTGGTTATACTTCTACAACAGGTGCGTGCGTGACTATGTGGCAAGAAGCTTGCTTCCTAATCACATGGTTCCGGGTTCAGTGCTACTGCGTGGCACTTTGGGCAAGTGTCGTCTACCGTAGCCTCTGGCCGACTAAGAGCCTTGGGATTTTCTTTGGTAGCCTCGTATATTAGCCTCGTATATGTATATACATACACACACACACACACACATATATATATATATATGCAGGAGTGGCTACGTGGCACCTTGGGCAAGTGTCTTCTACTATAGCCTCGGGCCGACCAAAGCCTTGTGAGCTTGTTTTGGTAGACGGAAACTGACAGAAGCCCGTCGTATATA
>NC_068991.1:62058463-62059549 GCF_001194135.2 Octopus bimaculoides
CTTTGAGTCTGTGTTGTCCTCCTACCACTGCTTAACAGCCGGTGCTTGCGTGTCTACGTACCCGTAACATAGTGGTTCAGCAAAAGTAACCGATAGAATAAATACCTGGCTTCACAATTCTTCAAGATAGTGCCCCTGCATGGCCGCAGTTTAATTCTTGTTATGCAATTCCTAATAATGTTTAATTCTACAAATATAAGATTTTTTAAAAAAACATGGAATGGCTATGTGGGTCCATCCCAGTAAAATAGGGATCAAAAATGTCCATAGGCAAGAAATGGATGAGAACCAGCGAAGGGGCTTGTGGTTTGTTGGTGTTGCTGTTGCTGTTGTCAATGGATACGTATGTGTATTTGGTTGTGTGAGTGTAGTGTGAGGAGAGAGAAGAGAGAAATTTGGTATGTGTTGTGGAGAAGGTTCCTGGAGTTAAAAGATGGGGAGTTTGGAAGAGGAGAGGTAAGAGGTAGGGGTGAAAGATGAAGAAGAAGGTAAAGGAATGGATTGAAGTCTTAGAAGATCGTTATGACTACGTGACTGTGTGTGTGTGTGTAGTAGTAGTAGTAGTAGTAGTAGTAGTAGTAGTAGTAGTAGTAGTAGTAGGAGATAAATGTGGGCTCATGCAGGAGTATAAAGTTAAGAGACTCAATATGACTGTTTATATGTGTGCTTGTATGCGTGAGTGAATGTGTGTGTGAGTGTGCGTGTGAGGGAGTGTGTGTGTATGAAAGAGAGAAAGAGTGTGTACATTTGTGAGAGAAAGTGTGTGTGTATATTTGTGAGAGAAAGTGTGTGTGTATGTGTGTGTGTATGTGTGTGACGGGATAGATGGAAGTGGATGAAAAAGGAGGGGAGAAAGAAGGTGAGGAGGAATATGGAAGACGCTAGACGTGGGGTGGGGGTTTATGTCGATGAAAGTACATAAATCTATGTTGTGTGTGTTTTTGTGCGCGTGTGTCATGCATTTTTGTGATATAAGGAGTGCGTGTTTGTATGTGTGTGCATGTGTGTGTGTGTGTGTGTGTGTGTGTGTGTGTGTGTGTGAAAAAGAATGAGAGAGAAAGTGAGAGTGTATGCATGATGATAGTG
>NC_068991.1:62060177-62060863 GCF_001194135.2 Octopus bimaculoides
ATATATATATATATATATATATATATATACTTATATATATACGCAAGATAGGTGTAAACAACAAGCATGCAGATAAATATGCACGTGTTTGTATCTATGTATGTGTGAATCAAACATACCGCTGACCTGCACGCGCGCACATGCACACACACTTGCACATACAACATACACGCATACACATACACAATTCGTACATCAATGTGCGCTTGCGTGTATGCAAACGTTTACATCCATATGATGTACATCCAGCATGCGTATATATATGTGAGAGTGTGTATGAGTGCTTTTACGTATATGTGTGCGTATATGTGTGTGTATGTGTATGTATGTTTTATAGAAAGGACAGATGGATGTTATATTTTTTCGACTCTCGGACCCTGGGGCGGGGAAGAAGAACTAGGGGAGTGGTAGATAAAGTGGGGGTAGGGAAGAGTGTATGTAAAAGGTAGTAGTAAGAGATTGATTAAAGTCAAAGCGAGCAGGGGTGTGGCAGGTGGAGGTGGACGGCTGGTGGCCCAAATATAGCATTTGGTCAACATTGAAATGTAGGGGGGAGCCACTATGTTTTACAGCTGGCCCCCTTCTGTAGAGTAGAAATGAAAGTGGTGTGGGGTTGATGGTCTTCGAGTACAGATGGAGGCTACAGATGGAATCGATTCAGGACAGAGAGAGGGAGAGTGAGAGAG
>NC_068991.1:62062873-62064877 GCF_001194135.2 Octopus bimaculoides
TATATATATATATATATATATATATATATAT
Source organism: Octopus bimaculoides (assembly GCF_001194135.2). Lineage (NCBI taxonomy): Eukaryota > Metazoa > Mollusca > Cephalopoda > Octopoda > Octopodidae > Octopus > Octopus bimaculoides. Next base: position 62,062,905 of record NC_068991.1, read on the forward strand.
ATATATATATATATATATATATATCCCAGTTCACTATTTTACTCTCGTTGTAGTCTAACGACCCTAAATATTTGTTTTCATTCGGTTTTTCTTGTATGTCTCCACTGTCATCTTATTGTTCCCAACTTTGACCATCCATAAATCCTAAATTTTATTTTAGAATTTATGGGAGCAACTGTCCTTGATATCTCATATTGTGGCTCAAGAGCGAAATGAGGAGCAGATACACAGCCAACAACTGATGAAGGACCTTTTCCCTGTGTTTACTTCTCCTGTTTTCCATTTTTTCTCGTTTACGTTTTTCACTCGTTTTTCCATCATTTGTTTACGTATCTCATATTATTTGAATCGTTGGTGACGCCCTGTACCTATATATGCACGTATATATATGTATAATATATTATTTATTACTTATTATTTAATTGAACGCGATGCATCCTTTTCCAAATAATTTCATCTTCATCTTTTTGGTGCGACTCTTTTCTCTACAGTGTTTTCTTCCTCCATCTTTCTCTAATTTCCTTTTTCTCCCCTCCCTCCTTCAACATTTTCTATCTCTCTCTCTCTCTTCCCCTGTTGCTCTTTTTCTCTCCCCCTTTATTCGTGTTTCTCTCTCTATCTCTCTCTCTCGTTGCTCACATATGACCATCGTCCATCTTTCTTTTTCTGCACAGATGTTTAAATGCACGGACGTGTTTTTCTTTCTCTCTTCTATCGTTTCTCTTTTCAGAAAAACAAAGTATGTTTCTCACAGCATTCACCATCTTCCCCTCGTTCTGGTCTAAAGACCCTCCATGTCTGCTTTCGTTCGGTTTCCTTGGCGTCTGATGTGGCTTTTTAAACCAGACAGTGTTTTGAAAAAACACCCACACAGATTGCACCTCTGATTTGCACTACCAATGCCTGCAAGTAAGTTCTGCTCATTGTGGATCCTAACATGTCTTTTAAGACCCCCATTGGATTTGCAAACCCTCTGGCACACACCACATTCAAACGTGTGCACAGACATATAATCAGAATAGCTGGAACCACAACAAATTATTTAATAATATACTTTCCATTGTCATTTACGACTTCCTCCCATCATTCAATAAGTCTGTCGATGCCTCGGCGATAGAAATCTCCCGGTCTTGACTCAAGGAATTCGTTCAACCAGCCCTTAATTACGCGTCGTTGTTGAACGATACACCGAGCAAAGCGTTCGAAAGCGGTCGAAAGAGATGAAAATCTGACGGCGTCAATTTTGGAGAATCTAGTGGATGAGGCAGCACTTCCCATTCGAGTTCTTGAATCGTGGCTTTGATCATATTGGCGATGAGAGGACGGGCGTTACCGTGTAGCAGAAGAACGCCATTTCGCCTATTCGGTCGTTTTTTTGCTCAGTTGCTTCGTTGAATCGGTGCTATTGTTGAACGTAGACCGCCGAATTCAGTATTTCGTTGCGCTCAAGCAGTTGTTAACGAATTATGCCTTCCCAGGCCCACTATATACACAACATGGTCTTTCGAGGATGAAAGTCTTGTTTTGCTCTCGGAGACGCTTGTTTGTAGGGGCTGAGCCATTCTTTTCGCTACTTCATATTGACGTAAAGGCACCATTTTTCATCGCCAGTGATAATGCGGTGAAGAAAACGTTTGTGACCATGCAACATTTAATTTAATTTTTCTACAATTTACTTAAACCAGTAAATTGAAACGATCGTAAATGCTACCTTCATCTCTGCTTCTTCCTTGTTTGTTATCTAATTAAATTAAAAGCGTAGCAGCAAAAACCACGAGTTTCCCATTGTTATTATATCCATTTTCTTCTCCTATATAACCTAAATTACGGTTTACCAACCGAACCACCTGCTACCGTACAACCTTACAAAGGACTGTACCTACCCGGGTAATAACTAGGAGCAACTTTGGATTTAATTATCCCTCAGACGTATTAAACCCCTCTAACTGATACCCACACACACACACAATATA
>NC_068991.1:62065893-62068123 GCF_001194135.2 Octopus bimaculoides
ATATATATATATATATATATATATATACACACGTATAAATATACGTACACACATACATACATACATACATGCATACATGCATACATACATACATACATACATACATACATACACACGCACGCACACAAACAGACACACACATATACATGTAATTTTATATGTATATCTGGGACTGAAGGCATATGCATATTTATCTATCTATTTATCTATCTATCTGTCTATCTATCTATTTATCTATCCATCTATCTATCTGTATGTACATATATATGTATGTGTTTATTAGTAAGCAGTTGAGCGTGTGTCGATACATTTATGTATATATACATAAGCTGTACATGCCAAATAGATAGCTCTCCAGGATCATATTCGTTGCACATTTTATGTAAATTCCATTGCTTATAATATATCATTGAAACACACGATCGCAATAATATTCTCTTCTTTACTTTTATTTTTGATTCACCATATTCCCATCTTCGACCGCTATACACTCTGTACACGGCATGTAACTCGTCCTCTATTTAATGTACTTATCCTGCCAGAAACAAATGTAGAAATGCATGGCTCTCTTTCCAGCATCTAATCAAATGTGAGAATCACATAAAAATAATTTCACATTTTTCCGTATTTTTCATGTATTCTGTTAGATATGATTAAAAAATACCACGTATTTTAATCTACTCTTTATTATTGTCTGAACATCGAAAACGAGAAACCCGTTGTAACGATTTGTGAGCATTTCAGTTTCTTTCTCGTTAATCGTTTTTTTTTTTCATTTTACTTGTTTCAGTTATTGGACTGCGGCCATGCTAGGGGTACCACCTTGTACAGTTTAGTCGAGTAAATAGACCATAGTACTTATATTTTAAGTGTGGTTACTTATGCTATCGGTTCGTTTTGTTGGACCGCTACGCTACGGGGACATAAACACACCAACACCCGTTGGCGTTCGGTGGCAGAGATTCAAAATCGACTTCAAAAATTATATATAAAATGGCGTCACATATTATATTTAGCATTGCACTCGTTTGTCCTCCTTTTTTATAGTTTCTTCGAGCGAAAATATACTTACATACACGTGTAAACACACGCAAACACACGCACGCACGCACGCGCACACAAACACACACACACACACTTACACACTCACACACATATATAAACATATGTATGTATGAATACATGTGTGTTCGTATAGGTATGTCTATCTATGTAACTGTTTGTCTGTCTGTCCGTCCGTCTGTCTATCTCTGTATATATTTGCATACATTTATATATATAGACATATATATATGTCGCTCTCTCCCTCTCTCTCTCTATATATATGTGTGTGTATGTGTGTGTGTGTGTACTTATATAACTATACATACACACAAGGACACACAAGCACACACACACCACACACACACACACGCATACACACACACACACACACACACACACACACACACACACACACACACACACACACACACACACACACACACACACACACAATACACACTCGCTGAACCAAAAATGTCACGTTTGTGGTTTACACTTTTAAGTACAATCTCAATATTGATTAAATTATTGTTATATTTAGTTTCGTCTTTCACATAACATACTTCATATATATGTATATGTATATATATATATATATATATATATATGTATGTATACGATACGATATGATGTATGATGCATGTATACGTATGGTTGTATGTATGAACGTATGTGTGCATATGTTTGTTACGATATAGGATATATATAGATTTATGTACGCTGCTACGCATGTATGTATATACATGTATATTTATTCCGATATATTTGTGTGTATGTATTCATGCATAAACTCTGTGTATATATGCACTACACACACACACACACACACACATACACACACATACACATACACACACACACACACACACACACGCACACACACACACGTGCGTGCAGCCGGAACCACTTTAAATGTTTAAAAGTGTGTACGTGTTTGTGTGTGTATACGCATATATATATATATATAACAATGTGTGTGTGTGTGTATGTATGTATATCTATATATAGAGAGAAATTGATAAATATATGTATATATATCTATAATAATGTATATATGTACATGAACATATGTGTATGTATAAATGTATATAAGATAATATTATATATATATTTATAATATTATATATATATATATACGTATATACATATATTTAAGAATATATATATATATATATATATATATATA
>NC_068991.1:62068236-62068912 GCF_001194135.2 Octopus bimaculoides
GAGAGAGAGAGAGAGAGAGAGAGAGAGAGAGAGAGAGAGAGAGAGAGAGAGGGAGAGATTGGTTGAATGCGGCAGGGGTGATTGAGAAAGTGAAAGCAAGATATGCAAAATGTACATTTATAAATCATATGAAATATTGTGCTTTCCGTTTTCAGCAATTCTGATTTTCCTTCCTCAGCGTTTATTGCCTTTTTCCCTTTTCTCATTTCTCACTCACTTTCAACTGTTTTCCTTTCTCTCTCTCTTTCCGTTCCTGTCTCTCTTTCTCTTTTCTTTCTTTCTTTTTCTTTCTTCATTCCTTTCTTTCTTTGTTTGTTTTGTTCCTATCTCTCTATTTCCTTTTCAACGGTTTATCGACGTCCCATTTTTGTCATTGGACTGCGACAATGCTGGAGCAATGCTTTCAAGGGTTATGGTCGAACAAATCGACCCCAGGACTTCTATAGTTTTAAGGGTTCTCTACCTTTTCTACCGGTTCTTCTTGCCGAACCATTAAGTTACAATGACGTAAACATCCCAACACCGGTTGGCAAGTGGGTGCGAGGGGAACAAATACAATTGCAAACGCACACACACAGACATATATATCTACACACACACACGCACACACACCACACCACACTCACATTCACACACACACACACACACACACACACACACACACACACACACACAC
>NC_068991.1:62069299-62071216 GCF_001194135.2 Octopus bimaculoides
TGTATGTATGTATATACTGATATAGGCGATCGCTTTTAGGCGCAGGAGTAGCTGTTTGGTAAGAAGTTTGCTTCCCAACCACATGGATTCGAGTTCAGTTCTATTGCGTGTCACCTTGGGCAAGTGTCATCTGCTATAGACTCGGCCTAACCAAAGCCTTGTGAGTGGATTTGGTAGACGGAAACTGAAAGAAGCTCGTCTTATGTGCATATATGTGTGTGTGTTCGTATGTTTACCCCCCCCCCCCCACTACCGCTTGACATTGATGTTAATGCGTTTACGACCCCGTAAATTAACAGTTCGACATAAAAGACCGATAGAATAAGTACTAGGCTTAGGAAGAATAAGTCCTGGGATCGATTTGTTCGACTAAAGCGGTATTCCGGTATGGCCGCAGTCAAAGGACTGGAACAAGTAAAAGAGTAAAATGAGCGTATATATATATAGACATATATGATAGGTTTCCACACAGTTTCCGCTTATCAGATTCTCTCAAAAGTCATTGGCCGGGCCGGGGTTCCTGTTGAAAAAAACTGCCCAAGGTACCACACAGTGGCACTGAACCTAAACCACGTCATTGCAAATTGCGCTTGTTAACCGCAGAGCCAAGCCTTCCAACAGCTTTTAACGTTCAACATTCAAAATAACCGTGGGATAAATCTGGTGTATTGTAATACATGCAAAAACAGATTTGATTTGGATTTGTTAATGTTGCTCACGACGCCGCTGTTCTTTGTTATTGTTGATGTTGTTGTCAATGTTGCGGTTGAGGATGATGTCATTATACAAAGGCAGCGAGCTGGCAGAAACGTTAGCACGCCGGGCGAAATGCTATGTTCTGTGTTCAAATTCCGCCGAGGTCGACTTTGCCTTTCATCCTTTCGTGGTCGATTAAATAAGTACCAGTTACGCACTGGGGTCGATGTAATCGACTTAATCCCTTTGTCTGTCCTTGTTTGTCCCCTCTATGTTTAGCCCCTAGTAGGCAATAAAGAAATAAAAAAACGTTAGCACGCCGGGCGAAATGCTTAGCGGTATATTGTCTGCCTTTACGTTCTGAGTTCAAGTTGCGCCGAGGTCGACTTTGCCTTTCATCCTTTCGGGGTCGATAAATTAAGTACCAGTTGCGTACTGGGGATCGATCTAATCGACTGGCCTTGCCTCCTCCAAAATGTCTGGCCTTGTGCCTAGAGTAGGAAAGATTATACAAAGGTAGCGAGCTCGCAAAATCGTTAGCGCGTCGGACAAAAATGCTTTTAGGTGTTTCTTCCAGCTCTTTACATTCTAAGCTTAAATACCGACGAAGTCAACTTTGTCTTTCATTCTTTTGATGGCCGGTAAAATAAATACCAGTAGAACACTGCGGACGATATAATCAAAATCTCATCCCCCACCCCTCAAAATTGCTGGCTTTGTTCCAAAAACGGAAAGGATTATACAATTGTTGGCATGCTATTTATTTTCCTGGTGTTGTATCAGCAAAATATTTTCGTTGTGTTTATCTAAAACAGTCATGAATTAATCTGAATATTAACATGGTACCCATTGACTTTTTTTGTCCTTCATTTTCTCTTTCATTTTATTTATTCGTTTATTTACACAATTAGCAGTAGGTCTGTGTTCTGAATAAGTTCGATAAAGTGGCGCTTAAGACATACCACTGACCTGCACGTGTTGCTGCAGGTCAAAATAGGGTGGTACCAATATATGTATATATATACATACCGTACATACATACATACATACATACATACAAACATACATATCTAGACATGCAACTATATACATGAGAATATATACATAAAACAAAACATATAAATGTGTACATATAGGCACAGGAGTGGGTGTGTGGTAAGTAGCTTGCTTACCAACCACATGGTTCCGGGTTCAGTCCCACTGTGTGGCACCTTGGGCAAG
>NC_068991.1:62071226-62073632 GCF_001194135.2 Octopus bimaculoides
GTGTTTGTGTATTTGTGTTTTCCCCCTAGCATTGCCTGACAACCGATGCTGGTGTGTTTATATCCCCGTCACTTAGCGGTTCGGCAAAAGAAAATGATAGAATAAGTACTATGCTTACAAAGAATAAGTCCCGGGGTCGATTTGCTCGACTAAAAGCGGTGCTCCAGCATGGTCGCAGTAAAATGACTGAAACAAGTAAAAGAGTAAAAGAGTAATATACATACAAATATACATACAAAAATACCATGGTGATGTTGAAATTCCATAGAGGGAGCCTTGGTTCTAGATTCGAAACCGGCGTTTTCTCTATTGGCAAGAAATCTTGAAATAAAACTGACTAACGACATACATACATACACACATCATGGATGCTCCTGCGGTAGATTATAGGTAAGGGTTTCGCAACTTCTGGCTGAATAATTATATACATAGATATTTTTTAGTTGATTCATATACGAACAACGATCCCATTGACCATTTGAGGTCAAAGATGGCGGTGAGAGTGGGGGTGACAATGAGATAATCAAGGGTTTTATAAAATCGATGAAAGGCAGCGCATCAAGAAGGAGTACACTCAGCGTTTGCAAAATGGCATATTTTCGCTGAATACATTTATGGTTCCCGAAGTCTGTTCGATAATTTAATAAACAGAAAACACTATGCAGAATGCCTGGTTCTTGGTATCAGGCATTGAGAAGGCACGTACAGATGTAAAAGTGCATGTAACCCCGTTTATTATTGATTCATTCATCGCTGATCCGGGATAACACGGTACGCTTAGTTGTGAATCATTTTACGCTTATCACGCATTGATCAGTGATAACACGGGCTGGCGATCAGTCGGAGGCTCTGCTTCTACCGCAAAATCACGCCGCAGGGACCACTCACAATCCGCAGCTACCCAAATTACAATGATTATCGCTTGAGTTTACATAACCGTATTGGGAGTCTGAGTGTTTTTTTTAAATACGGATTTACAGCAACATGGGACCAGTGAACAAAAAATATACGAACGCGCCTGATCTTAATAAACAATGCAGTCGTGTGTAGGCCTCGAGTATGGTGTCAAAGGATCTACCACTCATTCCATTCACATTCACTGCTTTGTTTTGTGTTTTTCTATCAATTATAGTTTTACATTCATTTTATGAACTCCTTTTATTGAAACGACCTCTCCCGTGATGTAACCTGCTTGAAGTGATTTCCTTTTTGTTCATCCTCAGCTTTATCAACTACAATCATTTTTAGACAATTCCGGAATATTTCATTTTTCGGTTTTGTGCTTAGCTGAGATGGAATCTCTTCCATCCACCTGCAGCATGCTTTTGGATTTCCAAGACACCAGACCAGCTCTCTTAAAGATAGCATAAAGAGACAGATTCTTCTTACACCAACTTGCTACATATGGTAGGATATATAATTTTAAATAGCTTCCATACAAATATCTGAACGTATCTTAAAGAGTAATTCAAAGTACGATGGTCCAATTTTTCCTTGCTAAAGTTATTACTTGACAATAGCTCAAATGTCTATTTATTCATTAGGGTCTTCATCCTGACAAAATCAACGCTAAAGCTTCTTGCTGTAAAGTCATTTTGCATGCTAATCTTTCTGATACAAATGGCGGCAAGTTATCAGCATAGAGAAGGTAGAAGCTCGTTTTCCCGGGCGTTGACAAGATCCTCCATCAAGATTGAGAATTGAAGTTGGCTAATTATTGAACCTTGTCAGGTTCATGCATTGAAGAATGACGAATGGGAGGATTGATCCGAAAGGGTGACTTTTAATGGCTACATGCAAACGCACGAACATATATACATGCATACATACATACATACATACATACATACATACTCATATATATCTATATATATATATATATGTGTGTGCGTGTGTGTGTGTGTGTGTGTGTGTGTGTGTGTGTGTGTGCATACACACGCAAATGCATACATAAACACAGACGTACGTACATATATGTGCAAAGATGACTATAAACAATGCATAGAAACATATATGCGCTTATACACATATATGTATGCACTCTAAATAAAAGCAATATATGCATGTATATGAATATATGCATATGAATATAAGTATAACATACATGCGTTTCTGTATGTGTGTGTGTGTATGTGTGCAAATGGGTGTGAATGTGTGTGTGTATGCAAATGTGCGTGTGTATATGTGTGTGTTAGCATATGTGTGTCTTCAAGTGAAAACACACTTGTTTAAAGTTATACATTAGCTGCCTATATACATGCGTATATGCGTACGTATATATGTATATATTATGTATAATATCTATCTATCTATCTATCTATCTATATACATATATATGTATATATATATATGTATATGTACATACATATATATGTACATACATACATACATACAAACATACATACA
>NC_068991.1:62075822-62076709 GCF_001194135.2 Octopus bimaculoides
ATAAGGAGAGAGAGCGAGAAAGAGAAAGAAAGACAGACAGACAGATACATATGTATATATATATTGGAGTATGTAGAATAAATATACAGAAAACAGAAAAACAAAACTCACAATGGACGTGGATAAACCCGTCTCTCATCAGCCATCAATCAAAGACCAACGCAATTTCGACACTTTCTGATACACACACACACACACACACACACACACACACACACACACACACACACTCACACATAGATATGCGAAAATTCCAATGAAAGTCATACTGACTATTTCAATCCCGATTGAGACGTCGCTCAGTTTAACAAGATCTCCGACAGGGTGACCAACATCGACAACTCTTGGATTCATCCAAAGCCGACTTCCCTTCTGATCAACTCTTGACAAATTACTCCGCTGGCTTCCTTTAAGGCTTCTATGCCGACCCCCTCTTCGCATTTTCCAGCAGTAAGAAATCTCAGAGGCCAAGGCCTAAACCAGTTATTATCACCTATGACTTACCAGCAAAAGAAGACGTGAGTATCTTCTGCGATGTCCATGTCATGCAGTGATCCATCAATACTGTTGGGCGAAACTCATTTCTTATTTCTTTATTGCCCACAAGGGGCTACACATAGAGGGGACAAACAAGGACAGACAAAGCGATTAAGTCGATTACATCGACCCCAGTGGGTAACTGGTACTTAATTTATCGACCCCGAAAGGATTAAAAGCAATGTCGACCTCGGCGGAATTTGAACTCATAACGTAACGGCAGATGAAATACCGCTAAGCATTTCTCCCTGCGTGCTAACGTTTCTGCCACCTCGTCACCTTAGCGTGCTAACGTTTCTGCCACCTCGTCACCTTAGCGTGCTAACGTTTCTGCCACCTCGTCACCTTAG
>NC_068991.1:62077081-62078799 GCF_001194135.2 Octopus bimaculoides
ACGTTTCTGCCACCTCGTCACCTTAGCGTGCTAACGTTTCTGCCACCTCGTCACCTTAGCGTGCTAACGTTTCTGCCACCTCGTCACCTTAGCGTGCTAACGTTTCTGCCACCTCGTCACCTTAGCGTGCTAACGTTTCTGCCAGCTTGCTGCCTTTTGTTGGACGAAACTTATTTCTAGCAACCTTCGGTAATTGCAATGCACGTCTACAGACCTCGCCACAAAATCTATTGTCATTTTCAGACACACCAAAAATAAACTCTGATAGCTTCTAAAACTTTCTGTCAGCAATTGCACTCTTATCTACGAACACAGCTTTCTGTAAGCGCCACAACAAACTCTCCATGCACAAAGGCTCACACAAAATACTGTCACAAATCGACCACATTGTCTGTCGTAGAAAGCATTGTAATTCTGTCCTAGACTGCAATACTTATACATTTCGTCCGTTCAAAGCAGATTATCGGATCATGGCTACAACGATACAACTCATTTGCGTAAATCAACCAAAGAGAGAAAAAAATAAAGTACATCGCTACATCTGGCTCTCCCCGTCCGACGTAAATGTTTGTACATTATTTGTTATAATATGCAAGAATAGATTCGCAGATTTTATGTAGAACCTACTGACCACTTGGCGGAATATACCACTCTCGAAGTCTATTGTCTATTCGGCCGAGCAACGTTTCCCCCGGTGTGCGATTCTTCAAATTTCAAGGCGTTTGAAACAGTTTGGTAGTGTGAAAGAAGCAAATCGGTGGAACAAAAGTCCTGCAATACTTAACACTGTAGCAGATTCGTCCTTAGTCTTAGCTCAGCAGTCCATTCCAAGCCAAAATGTGTACATCGAAGAGCAAATCAACAGTATAAAAGAAGCAGACGACAGAAGACGACAGCAGACAAATCTCCATACTGTGGAACGCTATAAACATACAAAGCAACTTGTCTGTTCACAGTACTACGCCAGCAGCAAAAATAAAGGCAAATATACCGCAAGATTGATTAGGTGACTGGAAATCCTACTTTGAAAGGATGTTCAACAACAATACAACGCACAAAAAAATTTTCTTGTGATACCGATGTCGCGTGGTACGGAAGGTGTGCTTCCAGAATTTCTTCAGAATCCCAAGTCACTTCTTTTACTTGTTTCTATCCTAAATTCTACCTCACATCACCCGTCGAGTTCCATAGGAATTCAAGCTGAACAACATCAATCCTGTTCTGAAAATGGGTGATCAAACAGAATACAGCTCGTAACGTGGCATTAAGCTTGATGTCATGCTCAGCCACACTTTTCAACCGTATCATGCTCAATCGCAACCGAAACTTTATCGTACACTACTCAGATGAAATCAAAACTACTTTCACACTTGGCCCCATTTAAACCCTTCGCCAACCCGTTGAAATCATCTCAGTAAAGGAAGGTACATCTTTGTGCGCCATCTTTGTCTTCTTATCTTTTATCTTTTACTCATTTTAGTCATTAGATTGCGCCCATGCTGGAGCACAAGCTTGAAAAACTTTTAGTCGAATGCATCGAACCCCGTATTTATTTTCTCTTAAGCCTGCTACTTATTCTATCCTACTCTTTTGAGGAACCGCTAGCTTACGAGGCCATAAACACACCGACTCCGAATATTTCTCATTGACTTCACAAGAAGAACTTTGTGTGCGTGTGCGTGTGTGTGTGTGTGTGTGTGTGTGTGTGTGTGTGTGTG
>NC_068991.1:62079198-62082204 GCF_001194135.2 Octopus bimaculoides
ATATATATATATATATATATATATATATACATACATACATAATTATTATTTAATTGAACGCGACGCATCTATTTCCAAGTAAATTTATCTTCACCTTTTTGATGCGACTCTCTACTCTATACTGTTTTCTTCCTCCACCGTTTTCTAATTCCTTTTTTCTCCCCTCCTTCCTTCACCGTTTTCTCTCTCTCTTCCCTCTTTCTCTTTTTCTCTCTCTCTCCCTTTTTGCTCACACGTGACCATCGTCCATCTCTCTTTTCCTTACGTGTCCATCTTTCTTTTCCTGCACGGACGTTTTCTTCTCTCTCTCTTCTAGCTTTTCTCTTTTCAAAAAAATCTTTCTCTCAGCGTTCACTATTTTCCTCGCGTTCTGGTCTAACGACCTTCCATATTTGTTTTCGTTCGCTTTTTCTTATATGTCTCCACTGTCATCTTTTTGTTCCCAACTTTGACCCTCCATAAATCCTAAATTTTATTTTAGAATTCATGGGAGCAACTGTCTTTGAAGACTCATATTCTCGTTGAATGCCCGAAATGAGGAGTAGATAGACAGCCGACAACTGATGAAGGGTCCTTTCTCTTTTGTTTACTTGTCCTGTTTTCCATTTTTTTCTCTTTGTACGTATTTAACTCGTTTGTTTACGTATTTCATGTTATTTGCACCGTTGGTAACGTCCTGTACCCATATAAGCATGTATACATATATATTATATATTATATATTATTCATTATTATTATTATTATTATTATTATTATTATTATTATTATTATATATATATATATTCATTTACATAGACCTCCATTGTGTCTAATTATTCCTATCTGTCTATATCTTTCACTATCTCTCCCACTCTCTTTCCTTCTCCCTCTCACTCTCTTTATTCAATCTTTATATATATAGGTTCCACACAGCGGGACTAAACTTGAAACAATGTGGTTGGGCAACAATCTTCTTACCACACAGTCACGCCTGCACCTAAAGGCATGTATGCATATATGTTCATAAAGACACGCACACACATATAGCGTAGTGGTTAAGAGCGCGGGCTACTAACCCCAAGATTCCCAGCTCGATTCCAAGCAGTGACCTGAATAATAATAATAATAATAATAATAATAATAATAATAATAATAATAATAATAATAATAATAATAATAACAACAACATCGAAAAATACCTTAGGAATGAGAACCCAAGTTCGAAATTTCCTCAAGAGACTCGATGAAGGCTGGAGGGTATATCAGCCGAAACGTTCTGTTAACAACAAACAAGATGAGGACAAATATCCATCAAATGTAAATAATGTAAATAATGTACATAATTCCTCATCTCTTAAATATAGAACTGTATCATATATATATATATATATGTGTGTGTGTGTGTGTGTGTGTGTGTGTGTGTGTGTGTGTGTATCTTTATATAGATACATATATGAATATATATATATATCCATGTGTGTATATCTATCTATGTGTGCATGTCTGTATGTATGTATGTATGTATGTATGTATGTGTGTTTGTGTGTGTGTGTGTGTGTGTGTGTGTGTGTGTGTAGATATGCATGCGTCTGTATCTATGTATGCGTGTACGTATGCATGCGTGTGTGCGTGGCGGAGCTCTATGTATTCCTTACCACAAATCTATAGAAACACAAAAATATGTATACGACATATGATGCTACTTAAATTGTGAAACGCTGTGTTAATCATACATATAAACATTCTTTTACATGCACACACTTACATACATACACTTAGTCACATCCACACATATACACGCCCATGTATACATACACACATCTGCCTATCTATACACACACACACACACACACATATATATATATATATATATATATATACATAAATCAATGTGTGTATGTGTGTGTATGTGTGTGCGTGAATGTATGTATAATCTTTATGGCATATATGTGTATATGAATACACATACATGCCTATGTATCTTTGGGTACACATACACACACACACACACACACACACATATATATATAAAGAGAGAGAGAGACAGACAGACAGACAGACAGACAGACAGATAGATAGATAAATAGATAGATAGATAGATAGATAGATAGATAGATAGATAGACAGACAGTCAGATAGATAGATATAGATAGACGTATACATACATACATACATACATACATACGTACGTACATACATACGTACATACATACGTACATACATACATACTTCCATACATACCTACGTACATACACACTCAGACACACAGACATATACAACCCTATCAACATATATGGATAGGTAGATGTATACATGTATACATCTACCTATCTATACAAAATATATACATACGTTAATATATATATATATATAGAGAGAGATAAATATAGATATAGATAGATACATACATACCTACGTACATACACACACACACATATCTATATATCTATGTGTGTGCGTGTTCGTGTGTGTGGTGTATGATTCTATGTATATATTCAATAATTTTAAGTTATCGAAGAAAATCTAATGCATAAAAATAATACTAATTTTTTTTTTATTTCCTATTTCATATCCTATATTTTTCAATTATATTACGAATAGAATTTTTTTTATTGTCTTATTGATTTTTGACCTGGGAATATAAACACATCTTGATAGAGGTGCTTGTTAGTTGCGTATAAATGTGTGTGTGCGCGCACGCACGCACGCACACACACACACAAAGGCACACGCACAAAACAGACACATACACAGATATCCATACGCATATATGATACACACATACATATAAATGCCTGCGTATATATACATGTATGTATGTGTATGCAAGTATGTATGTGTATGTGTGTGTGTGCGTATGTGTACACGTATGTATATGTATATATATGAATTTATTTAACTGCATATGTATGCTTACACATCAATAAATAAGTATATATATATACGTATATTCTTATATATTTATGTACACATACATACATGTATATGTATATTTGTATACATACACACATATACATATACGTATAT
>NC_068991.1:62082214-62084893 GCF_001194135.2 Octopus bimaculoides
ATATATATATATGCAGATTGCTACTCGCAGGCACACACAGACACACACGCGCGCGCACACGCTCACACATACACACACGTACAGACACATGTGTATATATACACAGACACACGTATAAGTTTGTGTCTCCGTTTATCTATATATGTATATGTAGTGTGTGTGTGTAGGTGTGCGTGTGCATGTGTGTGTCTGTGTGTGTATGTGTGTTTGAGCGTGTGTGTTTGTGGATTTGTGTGCACAAACACATACGTCTGTGTATGTGTCCCTGCGCACCTTTATGCCACAATAAAAAACGCATGAATTCTGCGGATAGTACATCTCAACTTGTCTGAACGAACTCGACTAAAAGTGCTCAAGGAACGATTATAAATATTCATGTAGTACTTGGGGCAATAACATAGTCTATAGTGAAGAAATAAAAATGGAAATAACAAATCTTTAATACATCATATATAAAGGAAATAGTTATGCGTACTATTTATTATCTCTTGACTGTCTTCCGCAACAAATATTTGATTTGTTTCTGTGACTGTTCGTTTCTTCAGGCGGTGTGGATAGGACAGTATTCATTGTGACCAGTGAACACACGAGAGATGATCACATGGGCTTCGGTATTTAGCCGATCCAGATATGTAAATGTATTTAAATGACATGATTTTTGTCTACACGTGTATATTATTGTCTTATAAAAGCAGACAATTAGTTTGTAACTTCGAAAGTGTCCAGCATGGAATTTAATTCCTTTGTGTAAAATTGATAATAAAACTTGTATATATATATATATAAAAAAAACTTTACAATATCTGTCAGTCGAAATTAAGTAAAATCAATTGAAATCGTTTTTACACGCGCACACACACACATATACACAGGCGCGGGGAAGTACACTCACACATACAAACACACATATATGTGTACATCTATGGATATACATATGTATGCATGCATATATATATTATATAATATTATATAGGTACTTATGCATTTGTTATGCGAAAGGTATTTGAATATATATTCGGGAATATACAACTCTAATTTACCAAAATCGAAATGTTTTTTGATGCGAATCTGTGCACATGTTCTCGATAGGCTTGAACTTATTCTATTAATTCGCTTTCAGCTTGGATAACTGTTTCAATAGGGGACCGGAGTCGTCGGCATGCCTGCAGTAAATGATACTTATTCAATTTGGACAACACCTGGATAACGGAAGCCTTCAGTAGGGCCCTAGTATTGTGAGCATGTTGATTAGTCTCTCCTGCAACAAAATTACTACAAACGTAGTCGTCCATGGCAGGGGTTTTCAAACTGTGGTCCGCGGACGACAGGGGGTCCGCAAGGACAAGACAGGGTGTCCGTGGACAGCAAATACTTTTTATGGGCAATTTTATTTTATATATGTTTTTTAATCGAAATCTTTTAATTGACAATAAACCTATTTGTTAAATACTGTTAAATAAATAAATGTAAAAATATATGTTAGTTTAAGCAAATATTTATGTATAAATTTCATAAGCGTTTAAAGGGGTCCGCAAGTCAAAATGTTTGAAAACCCCTGGTCCATGGCACTTAAATCTGGGGAGTTTGCGTGTTACAAGTTTGGTGTGGCATGATCACAAAGGTTGTCTGGCGTCCATTCCTGGTTTACGTGGGATTTGCGAGAAGGTGCTGAGTCTTGTTGAAACATTTATGGCCTTCCATTGTGTACTTCAATTATCAAGCGCTTAACAATTGCCTCCAACAACTCAACGTATTAACTCTTAGACCACGTGGAAAGATGTAAGGTAGCATGACATGACTTTCGATATTCACCGTTCCTGAAACCATCTCAATAGCTGGAAACTTAGTATGCGTCACTCTGGGGGACATCGAAATGATCTGCACATAACCATCTGTCATTTTTTCCGCTTAGACTTTTGGTCGAAGTTTTCTTATCGGAGAAGAAAAAAGCATGCCATGTTCGTAACACGAATCAAATGGTTTTCCTGTATCTTTGCTGATATAAATTGGTCTCAATCAGTATATACGATTTGTATCAAACATCTTCCACAATTCTGACAGTTCACTCCGAACCTGAAATTTCTTGGTGGTAGCTTGTATTGAATTTCCGAGATCCTCGTTGATGTTTTGAACTCGCTAGCTGAATTGCAGTATCCTTCTAATGTCCAATCGTTTAGAATATTTTTTCTCTCTTTGATACAGACGAAACATTCCCGCTAGAGCTTTGCAATTTCAAATTTGTGTTAAGTGTCCTCGCGCATCACAGTTCTGATAGTCCACTCCAACACTTTGAAGTTCTTTGGTGATGGCCCTCATTGATTTTTCAGGATCATCATCAATAATGTCTTGAACCAACTGGGTGAATTATGGTGTTCTTTTTGTGTCTTGAACGTTCAGAATGTTCTTCTTTTTCTCTTTTTGATACAATTGAAATATTCTTGCCAATGGCTTCCATTTCTATCCCAACAGGAGTGGCTTCCATCCCGCAGGAGTGGCTGTGTGGTAAGTAGCTTGCTTACCAACCACATGGTTCTGGGTTCAGTCCCACTGCGTGGCACCTTTGGCAAGTGTCTTCTACTATAGCCACGGGTCGACCAAAGCCTTGTGAGTGGATTTGGTAAAGGAAATTGAAAGAAGCCCGTCGTATATATATATATATATATATATATATATATATAT
>NC_068991.1:62085259-62086403 GCF_001194135.2 Octopus bimaculoides
CATTTAATGATCATAATAACGGTTTCGAATTTTGGCTCGATTCTCAGTGTTCAACTGGTACTTATTTTCCTGACGCCGAAAGGATGAAAGGCAACGTCGACCTCGGCGGAATTTGAACTCAGAACGTGAAGACGGAGGAAATACTTTTCTACTAAAGGCCTGAAATTTTTTGGGGGAGCAGTCGATGAGATAGACCCCAATTCGCAACTGGAACTTAATTTATCGACTCCGAAAGGATGAAAGGCAACGTTGACCTCGACGGAATTTGAATTCAGAACGTAATGACGGACGAAATGCCGCAAAGCATTTCGCCCGGCGTGCTAACGTTTCTGCCAGCTCACCGCCTTAAAACAAGAGGTTTACAGCATCTAGCTCTCCCAAACGGTCACCCATCTAAGTACTGATTAGGGTCAACGTTGCTTAACATCGGTGATCAGACGAGAACCGGTGCTTGCAGCGTGATATTGCCGTAAGCATAACGGTTTCAAATCTTGGTGCAAGACCAGCAGTTTCAGGGCAGCGGGTTAGTCGATTACATCGAGCCCAGTACTTGGCTGGATTTTATTTTTTATCGACTATAAAATGATGGGTGAAGGCGCAATGACCCAGTGGTTAGGGCAGTGGACTCGCAGTCGGAGGATCGTGGTTTCGATTCCCGAACCGGGCGTTGTGCATGCTTATTGAGCGAAAACACCTAAAGCTTTACGAGGCTCCGGCAGGGGGTTGTGGCGACCCCTGTTGTACTATTTCGCCCCAACTTTCTCTCACTCCTTCTTCCTGTTTCTTGAGTAACGCTGCGATGGACTCGCGTCCCATCCAGCTGGGTGGGATGACACATACGCCATAGAAACCGGGAAACCGGGCCCATGAGCCTGGCTAGGCTTGAAAAGGGCGCAAAGAAATATAAAATGATGAAAGGCAAAGTCGACGCGGGCGCCATTTGAACTCGGAACTTAAAGACTAGGCATTTTGTCCGGCGTGCTAGTGATTCTGCTAGCACGGCGCCTTCAATGAGCATTTAATGATAATAGTGACTACAACCTATACGCCAGTCTGTACCATATCATACATTACGACAACACGTGACAGTGTACCAGAGATCAGTCGTTGTATATATATATATATATGTATGTATATATGTATG
>NC_068991.1:62089149-62090850 GCF_001194135.2 Octopus bimaculoides
CTTTACGTTCTGAATTCAAATTCTGCCGAAGTCGACTTTGCTTTTCCTCCTTTCAGCGTCGATACAATAATTACCAGTCAGGTACTGGGGGCGATATATTCGATTTATTCCCTCCTCCACATTGGCTGGGCTTGTGCAAAATTTGAAATCAATATTTAAATTTCATAAATTAAATTCTGAACTTCATAAATAATATGAACTCCAGCATCTTTCAAATTCCACAGAAATATTGCATTTTTAACACATCTTTTGTATCTCTAGCCTCAAGCTCTTCGGTCGCCAGTTTGTCCTATATTTCGGATAGCTTCAGACTCGATGAAAATTAGCGAGAAAATCAGATAAAGACGGCTGCGACCATCTGGTCACTGCGTGCACCACCCTTAACTGGAAGCATCCAAATTAGTCTTATGGAAGCCACTTCATGGTGATGTAAGAAGAGGAAAAAGTCGTCACACTCGCATCGACAACTTAATTGCAGACACTTGCTTGGAATATATCCAGGATCTCGAAGCAGTGATGTTGGAGCAAGAAGTGTGGCGGGTGGACATTGTCGCTGCGGCCCGGGGCGAAACCCGGCCATAATAATTCTGTATTGTCTACGCAGTCTGTTCCTTAGATCTAAGATTAATCAAGGTAAAAACGGTCTCCAGTCATCCCAAAGAATACAGTCATAATTCCGAATGGTTGTTCACTACCTCTGACGCCTTGCAGATTATGATCAATGAGCTCGAAAGCGTACTTGACGGGTACTTTATTATACTGATGGATAAGGAGGTGAGCTGGCAGAAACGTTAGGACGCCGGGCGAAATGCTTAGCGGTATTTCGTCTGTTGCTACGTTCTGAGTTCAAATTTTGCCAAGGTCGACTTTGCCGTTTATCTTTCCGGAGTCGATAAATTAAGTACCAGTTGCGTCCTTCTCCAAAATTCAGGCCTTGTGCCTTTAGTAGAAAGATATTTCGTCCGTCCTCATGTTCTGGGTTCAAATTCCGTTGAGGTCGATTTTGCCTTTCATCCTTTCGTACTGGTGTCGAGCTAATCGACTGGCCCCCTCCCACAATATTTCAGGCCTTGTGCCTATAGCAGAAAGACTTATACTCATTGCTGGGAGAGCTAATGTTGACATTAGTGGAATTCAAAACGGGAACGTGATGATTAAATACCATTCGACGTTCTTAATAATGGCGTTACCCTGCTAATATATGAAAAGAACTTGAAATCAGAGAGAGAAAAAAACAATGAAGTTATGAGATTGATAGATAGATAGACAGACAGATGGATGGACGGACAGACAGACTGATGGATAGAGAGAGAGAGAGAATAATTCTTTTCTACTATAGGTACAAAGCCCGAAATTTTGGGGGAAGGGGCCAATCGATTAGATCGACCCCGAAAGAATGAAAAGCAAAGTCGACCTCGGCGGAATTTGAACTCAGAACCTAAAGACAGACGAAATACCGCTAAGCATTTCGACCGGTGTGCTAACGATTCTGCCAGCTCGCCGCCTTCAAAGAGAGAAAGAATAATTGCGAGAGAAAGGGTTTGCGAATGGGAAAGGGGCTATGAGAGTGAGATTTATAGAAGAGATTTTGAAAGAGAAAGAGAGAGATGAAGAGAGGTAAATAAGAGGAAAACGTTGAAGAAATCAAGAGAGAAAGAGAGGGAGAGGGAGAGAGAGAGAGAGAGAGGGATAGTGTGTGAG
>NC_068991.1:62093580-62096864 GCF_001194135.2 Octopus bimaculoides
TCTTCTTCTTCTTCTTCTTCTTCTTCTTCTTCTTCGTCTTCTTCTTCTTCTTCTTTTATGGTACAATCCGCAGTAGCAGGTTTCATATTCAACCCAGCCACCAAGATTACGACGCAGGATAAATTTTCGGCATTCATCATAAATGAAGATGATTCTGCGACGTAATCTTGGTGGCTGGGTTAAAAGTGAAATCTATTATTGAGGATTGTGCCATATTAGTCTGAAATTTCAATTTCAAAAGAAAAGAAAAAAATAAATAAACCAGAATGCGAGGCTGTGCGCCACAATTTTGTATTATTATTATTATTATTATTGTTATTATTATTATTATTATTATTATTAGTGTTGTTGTTGTTGTTGTTGTTTTTGTTGTTGATGTTGTTGAGTGAGAGAGCAGTGCATGGCATCAAAGTGAAAATGGGGTAAAATATACGAAGCCCATTATACCCATCATGACTACCCGTCTGATAAGGGTACACCAGGCACATGGATCACAACCATATGCACGCGACATGGTGACATCATATCAAGATAAACAGCGCATGACCTTGCAAGTGGAACCCAGTTAGAATTTTCTTCAGGTCGAGTAGCTCATTTTGCTCAAAATGTCCCTGAATAAGAGTTGTTTAAAGATGTTAAACGAAACACCCATGTCTCGAAAGGTGAATTATGCAAACCCCAAAGAATTCCTCTCAACCCATATCTATGATGGTCCCCAACTATTTCTGCTACTGATCAGAGATGCACATATCGTTAGTTACTGAATGACATACTTAACTGGTTAAGGTCAAACAACTGACAAGCAAATCTGTGGTATTAAGCAGAATATTTGCTGTAGCCCGTCTTTTATACCAAGACAAAACAATGTACATGATAATACTCCCTATCAGTCAAGATCAGAAGCCATGAGAGCCACTACCTAGTACTGCATCGGGGCATTGGTACTGTATCAGGGCATTGGTAATGCATCAGGGCATTGGTACTGCACCAGGGCATAAGATACTGCGGCGAGCTGGTAGAATCGTTAGCACGCCAGGCGAAATGTTTCACGGTTTCCGTTGAAGTTAGCTTTGACCATCGTCCTTTTGGGACTCGATAAATTAAGTACCAGTTGAGCACTGGGGCAGATGAAGTCGACTAATCCCTCACTTCAAAAATTGCTGGCCTGTTACCAAAATTAGAAAACATCACTTTTTATTTTTCAAAGACTGTATCTAGAACTACATCAACCAACGCAGAAATTAATTTGAAAGAGATTTGTCAGCCTTTCATAACAGATCATGTGACAAGATATGGGTTCTCTCTTTGACTCCTGCTAATCACGTGTTTCGACATCCGGTAACCGACATTTTAATTTTATACTGTGCCACCCTTATCGTTTATAGCTTGGCCGTTTTAGATGAGGAAAGCAAGTTTTACAATCCATACTTATGTAATCACTAATTACATAAATAGACTTCTTATGGAGTTTCGTAATAAAAAAAAATCACAAACATTTCGTTTTTAAAAATATTTTTCTTTAAATACCAATTTTTTAAAAGTATTTAAATAAAAACAACAAAATGAAAATTAAACTGAGCTTCATATAACTTATCTGACGAATCTAAAATCCCTTAAATCGCTTAATCTACGAAACTAATCCCTCTACGAATAAAATGTCTAGACAAGTTGGCGGTTATTAACAGAATTGTCCTTAACGGTTGCTAATCACACTGCGATAAATTAATCTAGCTCCGCTTTTGTCAGTTAAATCATTCTTTTTTTTTTAATATATAAACAAATTTATATAAAAGAAAATAAAAACAGACTAATGCAGAGAATATCAATAAATAAAAATATAGGCATAAACAATCAAATATGGTGTATTTTGAATGAGAAACTTAATCCGCATACGATTTTAAAGTGATTGTTGAAGGTCTTTGTCGAATAAGTAGCTTTAGAGTTAGCTCTCACACTGAGATTTATTTCCATATTTCAGTCCGGGAAAAACAGGACGGTGGCCATTTTGTCATCTTGTTTTCAGACTAGTAAGGGTGGGGATGGGAGCGGGGGTTGGGGTTCGATATGTGAACTTTCTCCTGAAAATTCTGTAAAAAAATTTTTTTTTAAATAGAAATTGTGTGGTTTGATGTTTGTACATCTGTTGTGACCTCAGAAAATGTGGTTTCGTGTCCAACCTGCAGCTTTCGGCTTTTTTTTTTAAAATTATAAGTGCAAGCATGGTTGTATGGGTAAGAAACTCACTTTGTAACTATGTGGGTTCGGGTTTGGTTCCACTGAACAGCACCTTACGTTGACTAATGCTTTCTGAGTGAATTTCGATGATGGAATCTGAATGGAAGCCCGTTGTATGTACACACACAAACACACACACACACACACACACACACACACACACACACAAACAGGATTTGAATTCAACGTGGACGGAATTAATGTTACGAAGAAGCATTTTGATCGATGTACTAACGATTGTTCCAGCTCGCCGCTTTCATAATGATAATAATGGTTTCAAATTTAGGCACAAGGCCAGCAAATTTCGGGGAAGGATCAAATCGGTTACATTGACCACAGTACTCAGCTAGTATTTCCTTTATCAACCACGAAAAAGGATGAAAGGCAAAGTCGACCGCGGCGGAATTTGAACTCAATACGTCAAGCCACTAAGCATTTTGTCCGGCGTGCTAACGATTCTGCCAGCTAGTCGCCATAATAATAGTCCTTTCCATTATATGCACAGGGCCTGAAATTTGTGGGGAGGAGGTTAGTCGATTATATCGACTCCAGTATTTGATTGGTGCCTATTTCATCAGCCCTGAAATGATTAAAGGAAAAATCGACATCGGCGGAATTTGAACACAGAGCTTAAAGACGGATGAAATGCAGCTGAGCATTTTGTCCGGCATGCTAACAATTCTGAGCCAAACCGAGAAATGCTTGTCTGACATAGAAATCTGTAAACAGAATTTTTACTGAATTGTGTGAAGTGTAGCCAGGCTAGAATCAACACACGGTAAGTAGTCATTTTTAAGTAAGTAGATTGGAACAAAAGGAAAAGAAGTGCCTTGCTCAAGGACACAAGATATCTTCCGATCCAAGTGTTGAACCTACAATAGCATTATGTTACGGAGGGGCAGCGCATAAGCAGTGATAAGTGAAACTGCAATGTTAATATCAGTCCGTAGATGGCGCTGCGAGTTGAAATTCATCTGGAAGTGTTGTCTGCTTAGTGTCTGTATATATATATATATATATATACATACATACATACATATATATATATA
>NC_068991.1:62097624-62098509 GCF_001194135.2 Octopus bimaculoides
ATACAGACAGACGCTATACATATATGTATATATATATATATATATACATACATACATACATATATATATATACATATATATATGTATAAAGTATGGGGGTTTAGTTCACAGGTAATCTAAACGAGTAGGTACGCTAGGAAAGTACTGTAACGGATTACTAGGGCTCCGAGGTTATAGCCGAGACGGTAGTTATAGAGCCATTGCAGATTTCCGATGCAGCGGATATATAATTGTTAAAGATGACAACAAACTTTAAGGCAAGGCAAACATCTCAAGTCATATATATTATTATTATTGGAAAAAATTCAATGTCTTACAGCTGTTTCTGGGATATTCTATCATCGGAGACAAATAGGGAAAAATAGGGAAATTGAGAAAGGTATGTATTAATGAAATGATGTCATAGAGGAAGGGGGTAAAGGAATAAGCAGATGAAGAGAGAGAAGAAAAAAGAAGCATAGAAGTTCATAATTCAGCTTTCCGATGTTGTATTAACATTGCACCTGTCCTTATTTCTGTAACATCAGAAAGTTGAACTATGAACTTTTATGCTTCTTTTTTTCTTTTTTTTCTTCATCTCCTTATTCCTTTATCCCCTTACTCTATGTCGTCATTTCATTAATACATACCCTTCTCATTTTCCTTATTTTTCCCTATTTGTCTCTGATGATGGAATATCCCATACTCTGGAATATCCCAGAAACAGCTGTAAGGCTTTGAATTTTTTCCAATAATAATAATAATAATAATAATAATAATAATAATAATGTATATGACTTAAGATGTTTGCCTTGCCTTAACGTTTGTTGTCCTCTTTAACAATTATATATGTATGCATGTATGTATGTATTTTTATATATACATATATATACACACACACACACA
>NC_068991.1:62099473-62103104 GCF_001194135.2 Octopus bimaculoides
TGTTATTGTGGTGGTATTAGTTATAGGTTATAGTGATGGTGGTAGTATTGGTAGTGGTTCTGGTGGTGTGATTGTGTTTGTAGAGGAGATGGAGACTGTGTTGGTTGTGGTTGTGGTAATAATTGTGATTGTAGTTGTGGTGGCGGTGGTAGAAGCAGTGGTTATGGTGATAGTCGTTGTGGTAGTTGTAGTGTGGTGTTTGTGGTTTAGGAAATGGCAGTGTGTGATAACATTAGTAGTAATGGTGGTAGTATGTCAATGTTGGCTTTGGCGGATGGTTGTGGTGATGATGATGATGATGATGATGATGATGATGGCGGTGGTGGTGGTGGTAGTGGTGGTAGTGGTGGTGCTGCTGGTGCTGGTGCTGGTGGTTGTGGTGGTGGTGGTGGTGGTGGTGATGGGTAATGACGATGACGATAATGATGATGATGATGACAATGATGGTGGTGATACTGGTAGTCGTGGTGGTGGTAGTGGTGGGTGATGACGACGACGATGATGATGATTAAGATGATGACTATGAATGACTACGACGATGATGATGATGATGATGAAAATGAATGGAGTAGGGGGAAAACAGCTCCTCTTAGATCACCTACATCACCGCCATCATGAAAATCCTCACTATCTCCACCACCACCACCACCACCACCACCGCCGCCGCTACCGCTACCATATCCACCACCAACAACGACAACAGCACCATCAACATATATAAAAAAAAAATAAGACAGAAACAATAAAAATCAGACGGAAAAACAACATAAAACAACGGCCAAAACTGCAACAACAACTCTATACCAAACGGATAATCCAATAATCTGTTTATTCCGTTATTCTTCCTGTCCCTTAATCCTATTTTTCAACATATCAAATCTCGCTAGATAAATTCTATATTTTAATAATCACTCCGCCATCTTTGTTTTACGATTTTTTTTGGTTAAAATAATTATATTTTTCCGCCATTTTCATATTATTAAGCTATTGCTGCAGCAACCGTTGTTTGGAATTTTTGTTGTTGTTGTTACTCCTTCTTCTCCTTCTTCTTCTTCTTCTTCTTCTTCTTCTTCTTCTTCTTCTTCTTCTTCTTCTTCTTCTTCTTGCAGTTGTAATGGTTGTTGTTGCAGTTACGTAATATTTTCAAATATTGTTCATAATGTGCTTGTTTTATATTAATGAATTTATTCCCCCACGTTCTGGACCATGTGTTAGAAATTCTTCTTCTTCTTCTTCTTCTTCTTCTTCTTCTTCTTCTTCTTATTATTATTATTATTATTATTATTATTATTATTAATATTATTATCATTGCGAGCTGCTAGAATAGTTAGCAGACCAGGCAAAATGCTTAACGGCATATCACCCATCTTTACGTTCTGAGTTTAAATTCCACCCTTTCGGGGTCGATGAAATAAGTACAGGCACATGCATCACAACCATATGTGCCCGACATGGTGATCTCATATCAAGATAAACAACGCATGACCTTGCAGGTGGGGGCCAAGTTAGAATTTTCTTCAGTTCGAGTAACCCATCCCGCACAAAAAGGTCCCTGAATAAAGCTTGTTTAAGGTTGTTGAACGAAACACCCATGTTTCCAAAGGTGAATTATCTAAACCCTAAAGAATTCATCTCAGCACATAACTATGATACTCCCCCACTACATCTGTTCGTGATCAGAGATGCACATATCGTCAGCCACCAAGGGACATGCTCAACTGGTTAAGGTCAAACAACTGACATTCAAATCTGTGGTATTGAGCAGAATATTTGTTGTAGCCCATCTTTTATACCAAGACAAAACAATGATGACACTTCCAGTCAGTTAAGATCAGAAGCCATAAGAGCCACTGCCTGGTACTGCATCAGAGTATAATATTATTATTATTATTATTATTATTATTATTATTATTATTTATTGTCTTTGCACAGCTTCTAACGCTGGAGATGTACTATAGTGTCAGCTGTTCAATACCAGTGAACTAAGGTAATATCTCTTATTTTTCGATCACCTTCAGAAGCATTACATCGGTTCCAAGCAGTGCTGATTTCTGCAAGTGCTCCACCCTTATTGCAGCCCCTATTTGTTCCACGTACTTCTCGAGATTTTTGCTCACTGTTCCCAGGGCTCCAACAATTACTGGTACTACTGCTACCTTTTTCAGCGACCACAACTGCTTTACTTCCCAAGCTAACCTGTCATATCTCTCGTCTTTTCTTTCTTCCTTATCGCATAACTTGTTGTCAGCTGGGCATGCTATATCTATGATCCAGCATAGTTTGCTTTCTTTCTCAATTAAGACTATGTCCGGCTTTTTATTATTATTATTATTATTATTATTATTATTATTATTATTATTATTATTATTATTATTATTTTATGTTTGACTTTTGCTTTACATTTATACAAGTTAGCTCCAAGGCTCATCCAGAGACCTCAAGAGGTAAGTTAGAAATTGATGTTGGTGTTATGCCTAGGGTGTCATATATTTGGTTTTGCACATATTGTTCTACGGAATGTTTAAGAAAATAGAAAATAATGAGTTTCTTTTAAAATTTGAGATCACATAGACAGTATTTTACGTAGGATATGGGCAGTTCCCATGAGCACTATCTTTTGAACTTCAGCCATTTTGGGGTTTGAGCTAGGTAGCAATCAGCCCTTTTTGCTATCATTCCTATGGCACCTATGACAACAGGTATTGTTTTAGTCTTCAGGTTCCACATTTTGTTAATTTCTATTTCAAGATCTTTATACTTGCTCAGTTTTTGGTAGGTCTTGACAGATACGTTTATGCCGACTCGGACAGCCATATCAATGAGGAGGCATGATTTTTGTCTGAAGTCTTTCAATATGATGCAAAGCAAGTTTCTTAACCATACAATCATGAAGCTAGAATGACATAGCTCGAACAGGATTGAATGATATGGCACTAAACACTGCAACCAACAACAACAGCAGAAACAGCAACAACAACTGCATCAGCAACAAAAACAGGAATGAAGATGACAAACTAAAAGAGGCATGGCTGGCTTATTTGCATCTATCTTTCTGTCAGTTTGACTGGTGAAGTTCCAGAGGAGCGAGATGCGATCATTTTCAAGCATTGGAGGTGGTTTGTGTTCCCACCAGTTTTTATCATGGGGCAAGTCCAGGGTTTTGCAAATTACC
This sequence comes from Octopus bimaculoides, assembly GCF_001194135.2. Lineage (NCBI taxonomy): Eukaryota > Metazoa > Mollusca > Cephalopoda > Octopoda > Octopodidae > Octopus > Octopus bimaculoides. The sequence goes on from NC_068991.1 coordinate 62,102,646, forward strand.
CAGCGAATATACTGTGCTGCTCAATCATGCCTGTTGAGATACTCTGTAGGCGCAAGAAGACTGCACTTGGAGACAACATGATCAATGGTTTCATTTTGTTGTTGACATACACGACATGTTGGGAAACAACCGCTTTTTAATATGTTGGCCTGGTAGTTCCTTGTAGGTAGTTATTATTATTATTATTATTATTATTATTATTATTATTATTATTATTATTATTATTTCTTTTTATCACAGGTTTTGTTGGAGCTCCTGGAGTCTTGCATGGAACCATGCTATTCGTTCTTTTCAGCTATCTAATACTTTCTTGATTATTCTGGCCGTGTCAAGGAGGCAAACCTTTCGTAACAGTTCTACTGGGTACTCTATTCCAATTTCCTTTATATTCCTCTTGATGCCTTCTGATACTGTTCCCAAGAATCCAACAATAATTGGCACTATCTTCACCTTCTTCAT
>NC_068991.1:62107284-62110263 GCF_001194135.2 Octopus bimaculoides
CAGCAATGCTCAGGCACTGGACTAGGGCGTGCAGTACGGTTTCGTCGCTCTGCGCGCACCTTAGGCAGGACCGGCTGAAGGTAATTCCGTGCCTGACAAGTTTATCCCGCAAAGGATCTCTGAAAGTTATTCATAGACTCAGACCCGAAAGTTCTCCGAAACAGACCAGTAAGTTGATCCTCGTCGACGCCCAGAATTTCCCCGAGAACGTCGTCGCACTTTTCCTCCACTAACCCTCTATAGAACGCTAGAGTGGAACTGCCACCAATCGCATTGCCCGCCTGGCAGAAGGCTGTGAATGCCTTGACAGCACTCGAGGTGCCAAGCGGCCCTCCTCGGTCTACGCCTAATCCTGGATTGTATCATTAAATATAATAATATGAATTATTTACATGCTTTTAAGTTACGAAACAATTTCTCGTTATATTAGTATTTTCTTATTATTAAGTAATATTTCATGAAACTATCTCTCTGTTATTTATGACTTTATTCACAGTTTATCGTTTTCTACTGTAGCGTAGTATTTACTCTATATGTTTTGTAGTATGATACTTTAAGGAGCTTTTTTTACGAGTACTACCGGATTACTTGAATTATTGTAACTTATATGTATATATATATATATATTTACAGAGAGAGAGAGAGAGAGAGAGAGAGAGAGAGAGAGAGAGAGAGAGAGAGAGAGAGAGAGAGAGAGAGAGAGAGAGAGAGAGAGAGAAGATTACAATGGTTCAATAAAGAATCAAGACATATCAAAGTGAAGTACGCCACTAATTGGCTAGGCAGAATTACGCAGATCAGGCAGTGAAGTAATGCATTATCTCTAGTGTAGAAGCCATTGATGAAGTAAAAACGTTATTGTTGGGCAATCCGCAATTCCAATACAGTACCGTGAAAAAGTCTTCAACCACTTTAAACTATTGTAAATTTCTACTAATTGCCAACTTATAAGTGGATGTTTCGCATTTCGCTTTTTACAGATGAAACATTGGCCCAGTTGGAGTAATTTCCATAACTAATCATTATATTTTGTAGTAAGGGTCCTGAATGAGATGGGAAGATGCGAGGCGACCATCAAAAGTTTTCATGCAAAAGTTTTCTGCACCTCTCATAAACCAACCAAGATACAGTTTTTTTAAAACAGAAAAATGTCTATAATGAAAATTTATGACATAATGTTCAATTTTAACCAACGTTCTTGAACCATCACATTTTATGTATCTCCAAAGCATCAAACTCTTACCCCTAAACTTCGCTGTTTTCGCCGTGTAACTTGGGTCGTTTCGCTTTCCTGGAAGCCTTCTGACAAATTCTCCCCCAAGGACAATTATCCCTGAGGACAACAGATGATGATTTAAAAATTCATAATATATTGGAGAAGGGGTAATTAACCAAGGTAATTAACCAAGGGGTAATTGTTCTGGGGGTAGTTGTCGGGGAGAATTAGTCCTAGGGAATAATTGTCCTGATATGGAACAACCACCAGATTTAGACAGAGAATGAAAACTGGGGACGATTTGTTTGACTAAAAACTTTTCGAGCCTTGTCCCCTTTATAGTTGCAGCCAATAATGAAAACGGTTACGATGTCAAGGGTTCAAGTTGATCCGATCAACAGAATAGCCTGCTCATGTAATCAACGTGCAAGTGGCTGAGCACTCCACAAACACGCGTGTCCTTAACATCGTTCCTATGGAGATTCATCATGACACAGAATGTGACAAGGCTGGCCCTTTTGAATTACTGGTACAACTCGTTTTTGCCAGCTGAGTGGATCGGAGCTACATGAAATAAAATGTCTTGCTCAATAACACAACAACGCCGCCGGTAATCAAACTCACGACATTAGGGTCGTGAGCCAAATACCATAACAACTAAGCCACGCAGAAATGGTAAGAATACGTGAATATTCGAAGACCTTGTATGTAGAAGTATATATGCATGTCTTCTTACTATTTTCGCATCAGTGGATAATAAACAGGAGCGACAGACTATTGTTGTTTCAACTCATTACGAAATCAGAAGCTTCCAGAATCATCTTTATTCCTGTCAAATTAAATAATTCCTCCATTTTATGCAAATTTTCACAATATTTGCTCAAAATGAGGAATAATCTTATGTAATTATCCCAAATTGATTCCATTTGCATATGCAAATAACCTATCAATTTTACATAGATTTCATGTAGGTGGTTCTATTTTTCTTTTTAAGTTGCATTTAAAGTTGCATAATTAATTGACTTATGTAAATGATCTGGTATGAAATCAAACGGAATCGACTATATGTATATGTATACATATGTAGATAATGTAGATGAGAAATCCATATCTATATCGATTTAGATATGGATTTTGATATATATTCATGTAATCATGTAAATTAGAATTCCCAATGCATATACAGTACCAGAAGCATTTCCACTGTATGATGACATCAGGTAACCAACAACTGTGAACGAGCTTTGCATAGTATACTACAAGGTTTTCACTTGAATATTATACAGGGTGTCCACAAAGTCTGGGTACATGGTGTGAATAAAATCAACATAAACAATTAAATGTAAGAAATAATAATTTCATAAAGTATGTGTTAATCCCTATGTGGGTACATGGAGTAAAAGCTAAGATATATATAACGCATGTTGTTGTTGGCACTCCGTCGCTTACGACGACGAGGGTTCCAGTTGATCCGATCAACGGAACCGCCTGTTCGTGAAATTGACGTGCAAGTGGCTGAGCACTCCACAGACACGTGTACCCTTAACGTAGTTCTCGGGGATATTCAGCGTGACACAGTGTGACAAAGCTGACCCTTTGAATTACAGGCACAACAGAAACAGGAAGTAAGAGTGAGAGAAAGTTGTGGTGAAAGAGTACAGCAGGGTTCACCACCATCCCCTGCCGGAGCCTCGTGGAGCTTTAGGTGTTTCCGCTCAATAAACACTCACAACGCCCGGTCTGGGAATCGAAACCGCGATCCT
>NC_068991.1:62110416-62111213 GCF_001194135.2 Octopus bimaculoides
CTCCACACATATATGCATACATGCACATATACATGTGTGTGTGTGTGTGTGTGTGTGTGTGTGTGTGTGTGTGTGAGTGTGTGTGTATGTGTGTGTGTGTGTGTGCAAATATACTGAAGTGCAGACGTGGCTGTGCTGTAAGAAGTTTGCTTTCCAAGCACCTGGCTCCTGATTCACTCTCAGTGCATGGTACCTTGGGAAAGTACCCTCTAATATAGCCCCGGGCTAAGCAAAGCCTTGCGAGTGGATTTGGTAGACTGAAACTGAAAGAAACACGTCGTATGCACATACACACACCCGCACGCGCGTGTATACGTATATAAATATGTATACATACGACGGGCGTCCACGCAGTTTCCGTCTACCAAATTCACTCGCAAGGCATCGGTCAGCTCGGGATTATGGGGCTGTAGCAGAAAGTACTTGCCTAAACAGCTGCGAGTAACAGGATTGAACCCGAAGCACCATAGTCGCAAAGTGAGCTTGTTATAACTATTGCAGAGTTGTACCTCGCATTTGGCCAACAGAAATAAACAAACAACAACAATAATAATGCTTCGCTGTACAATCAATATTGTTAGATCCATTATCGACTCTATCAGCCTTTAATTGATCCACATAAATAATTCTTAACTCACATAACCCTTGTTCTTACCATTGAGTAATTCAAAGAATGTGAAAGTCTTTGAAATGACTTATGAATCTGCTTAAGCTTGGATAATCGAAAATGGTGAAAGGAAATTAGAAAACCTCAAAGAGGATAAATCGATTGTTATGACGATATATATATGTATGTA
>NC_068991.1:62112007-62116633 GCF_001194135.2 Octopus bimaculoides
GTGGTTAGGGCAATGGACTCGCGGTCATAGGATCGCGGTTTCGATTCCCAGACCGGGCGTTGTGAGTGTTTATTGAGCGGAAACACCTAAAGCTCCACGAGGCTCCGGCAGGGGATGGTGGCGAACCCTGCTGTACTCTTTCACCACAACTTTCTCTCACTCTTACTTCCTGTTTCTGTTGTACCTGTAATTCAAAGGGTCAGCCTTGTCACACTGTGTCACGCTGAATATCCCCGAGAACTACGTTAAGGGTACACGTGTCTGTGGAGTGCGCAGCCACTTGCACGTTAATTTCACGAGCAGGCGGTTCCGTTGATCGGATCAACTGGAACCCTCGTCGTCGTAAGCGACGGAGTGCCAACAACAACATGCGTTATATTTATCTTAGCTTTTAGCTTTCAATTATTTCAGCAATTAGACTGCAACCATACTGGAGCGTCGCCTTAAAGCGTTTTAGTGGAACAAATCGACCCCCAGAAAATATGTTTGCTTTTGTTGCTTTTTATTTTTCAAGTCTGCTATTTATTTTATCTGTGTCTCATGTCAAATCGCGAGCCTATGGGGGCTAAACAAACTGACCATTGGTCGTCAAGCTGGTGTTGGAAGACAAACGCAAACGTACAAACATGTAAATATACGACAAGCTTCTACACAGTTTCTTCTGTTTTCAAAATTCACTCATAACGTTTCGGTCAGCCCGAGGCTATTGTAGAGAACACATTCCCAACGAACCACGCAGTGAGATTGAACCCGAAAGTACATATTTGCAAAGCCATCTTCTTAACCACACAGCCACTTCTACTCCTACATAGTCATAACAGTTTAGTTCTTACAATACATTGAATTCTGACGACTTGTGCTATATACTAAGAAAAAGGTCATCTCGCTAAGTTACGGGGACGTAAACACACAAACATCGGTTGTCAAGCGAGGGTGAGGGGGTAAAAACGCAGACACACAAATACATACATAGTATATATGACGGGCTTCTTTCAGCTTCCGTCTACCAAATCCACTCAAGGCTTTAGTCGACCCGAGAATATTGCAGAAGACACTTGTTCAAGGTGTCATGCAGTGGGACTGAACCCGGAACCATTTGATTGGGAAGCAAGCTTCTTCATTTTATGAAATTGGCCATGAAAGCCGTACATAGAAGGGACAGCACAAGGTGGGGACCGAAAAAAAAACGAATGGGAAGGATGAATTAAATATAATGAAAGATGAAATGAAGTCGTACGGCCCCACCTCCGAGCGAACCCATTAATACATCTTTTTTAAAACGCTAGTTTACCACATCATTTATATTTAGCAATAGCTAATTTCCACTCTTACACAAAATGTCTATATTATATTTCTTTAAAATCTCAAAATAGCTTACCCGTTTTGGCATGGTACTGGTGTTTATTTTCTTGACCCACCACTCAAAGTCTTCTTCATAATCCTTTAACCTCGCAAAATACTCCGAGTCCACCACCGCACAGCGAACGTACTCCGGCAGCATCCCCTTACTCCTGTTATATTCACTTTTATCGCTGCGTCCCACGCGCCTGTCTCATTATACAGTTCTTTATTTTGTCCGTTGTACAGTACAATATGTTTTTTATCCCAGGGTGAGGGTGGAGAATTTTGGGTTCCTGTGTGCTTGCGCTTGTCGTTGTGCCAGGTGGGGCATGGAGAGGGTTGGTGTCTGTAGGGAGTGACTGGGGTAGAATGGGTGTAGTGGGATGGGGTTCGTCTTTTACAACGCATACTTTTTCCTTCTCTTTCTTCTTTTCTTCCCATCCGTTTCTTTCCTCGTTCACTTCTTCCTCCTCGACGCTGGTACTGGTTTTCGTCGGTGGCGAAGTCGCACTTTCCTTCTCGCTCTCGTGTTAGTCTTTATCCTTCACGGGTGGTGGAGGACAGTCTGTTCTAACGTGGCCTTTCAGGCCACATTTATAGCACCACGGGATCCTTCCTTCCACTAACTCTGAGTGTTACCTCTCCGACCGTGATGGTCTTGACCATACTTTAAATGTCTTTCGGGCCCATCTCTATTATCATGTCCAATCTCTGCCGTTGCCAGTTCCTGTGGGGTGTTCTGGTGGCCTGCAGGACCGCTACCCTCTCCTCCATGCCTAGCAGTATGGCAACCACTAGCCAGGCTACATCCACTTCTAGGGGTATGTCTTCTACCCTAACGCTGGAAGCACGTCTCCCAAAGTATACGGGTAGAACCACCACTTCATCTGTTTTTAACGGTGTTGCTGAGTGCAGCCTGGTGGTAGCTACCTCCCGGAACTGCACCTCCACCGTCCCAAACTTTTTTCCTCTGGCAAGGTAGGAAATCCCTTACCAGATTGGTTTCAGTGCCCCTTCAACTTAAGCCGTCGACATGACTATTTTCCTGGTTGCTACTGAGTACGTCCTGTAAACTGTTTTTTGTTTTTCCTTTAAAAATTATTTGGTGGGGAACACTTTTCACTTCGTTCCCCTCCCTTTTAAGCTTTTCTTTAAATTTACTTAATTCTTCCAGACTCCCGTCTTCACGTTTTTCTTTTGTCGCTGCAGCATAATTTTTTTGCTTCCATTTTCTCATCAATTTTTTTTATACATTCTACCATCTCTTCAGACGACACAGTCTGAAGGACTCAAATTTTCGTAATTCATGATACGAGACCCCTCCATTAAACAAGAGGGAAAATATCGCACCCCCAAGACAGCAAATAGAAAAGAAAAAAAAAAAACACGCGTGTCACTCGCAAAACCAACAATTCAACTGACAAACGCATGCGCAGGAAACACGCTTCTTACCAGTCACTATATAACGTATTATTCTTCATATTGTCATGGCGGCGATCTGGCAGAACCGTTAGCTCGCTGAACAAAATGATTAGAATTTCACCCGTCTTAACGTTTTCAGTTCAAATTCTATCGAGGTCACCTTTACTATTCATTTCTATCGGGAGGTCGATGAAGTGAATACCAGATAGACACTGTGAGGGTTCGATCTAATCGCCTAGCTCCTCCCATCAAAATTTCAGGGACTTATACCTACGATAGAAAGGGTCATTTACTATGTCTGTTCAGGATAACCTTCTGTTACATCATTTACTTATTTATATGCATTGGAATGCGTCAAAATCACAAAATATATCAACGACGAAATACATGCTGCTGCGCCAGGATGTTAACTTAATTTCTGAAGCGCGACATTTTCTTCCGCCGATACTTCCAGCCACGTTTGACAGATAACATCCATAGATATATGAATTTCCAAATTTCTCTGGGTATGTCAGTTGCCATTTTTAGCATAGTTATGGCACAAATAAGTTTTATTGATATTTCGCCAAAGCAAGCGTACCTCTGGAAACTTGAATAAACTAGTACACAAACAATCACAAGGCTGGCTTCCTTCAGTTTCTGTATACCAGACTCATTAAAATCTTCGGTCAGTTCGGAGGTATAATAGAAGACACTAGCCCAAGGTGCCACACAGTAGGATGGAACCCAGTACCATGCGGTTAGTAAGCAAATTCAGCACACAGCCACCAGCATATAAATGAACGAAGTTCATAATTAGCAATAACGTTTGCGAAATTTGAACTCAGAACGCCAGGCATTAATTCTACGCGGGCGGGCACACACACACACACACGCGCACGCAATGTGTGTGTGTCTATTTACGTAGAGAGAGGAAAACGAGGATAAGTGGGAGATGGAATGGTGATGTGAGAGCTTTCTGCAACGTACGTCCGTACGCGCGCGCGCACACACACACACACGTGCGCGCACTGTCCTGTAAAGTGTTCTGAAAAAAAAAAATTGTCCTACCATAAATTATAGTCATATAGATATTAAAGTGTGTAGATATGTATGAAAGATAGGTAATACGCGCACAATTAAGAAAACACGGACACGACAATAACATATACAGACATATGTATAGGCATATTGGCACACGGTTATATGTATGTGATAAACCTGTCTCCCAACCATATGGCTCTGGGTTCAGTTCAATAAAGTAGCACTTTGGTCGAGTGCCTTCTTCTATAGTCTCTCGCCGACCAAAGCCTTGGGAGTGGATTTGGTAGGGGAAAACGTAAAGAAGCCTGTCTTGTGTGTCAACCGGTGGTGTGTATACATCGCGATAGCTTAGCGGTTAGGCGAAAGAGTCCGATAGAATAAGCACCAGGTTTTTAAAAAATGAAGTCCTGGGATAGAGTCATTCGACTGAAACTCTTCAAGTTGGTGCCCCAGCATGGCCAAAGTGTAATACGGCTGACAAGGATATTTATGTAATTTACACACGTTGAAAGTTTTAAATTTAAAAAAAATACTTAATGGCAAAAGCTTAGTGGCGTTTCGAAACTACGTCCTCAGTTAACATTCTGCGAAGGTCAACTTCGCCTTTCGTTTTGCGGTCGGTAAAGTAAGTACCACTTGAGCATTGCTGTCGATGTAATCGCCAAGCTTCCTAAAACAATTTCAGACCTGGTACCCATAGTAATAAAATTAAAGGAGGCACACTAGAAGAATTGTTACCGCACCGGGAAAATGCCAAGCGGAATTTTGTTAGTCTTTACGCTCTGAGTTTAAACACTGCTCATCCGTCCAAGTAGAACTACCGCGATTGATGTAATCGAC
>NC_068991.1:62117353-62118913 GCF_001194135.2 Octopus bimaculoides
CAACTTTAAACCCTGTTGGGCACCAATCCACAAACTGGATGGATTTTTTCATTTTAATTGCTGCAATAGCTGCGTTAACATCTTTCGAGACCACGTCACCTCGGTACAACAGACAGCAAGCCATGTACTTGCCACGACGAGGGTCACATTTAACCATCTGGTTACCAGTTTCAAAGCACGCATTTGTTATTTCAGAAACAGTTAACTGCTCGTGGTACGCTTTCTCAACCGATATTATAGGTGCATACGTAATCAACGGGAAATGAATACGTGGATAAGGTACCAGGTTGGTTTGAAACTCTGTTAAATCAACATTAAGGGACCCATCAAACCTTAAAGAAGCAGTAATAGAGCTCACTACTTGAGCAATGGGACGATTAAGGTTCATATATGTTGGATACCCAACATCTAAATGCTTTTTACAGATATCATAAATTGCTTCATTGTCGACCATGAAAGCGCAATCACAATGCTCTAGTGTTGTGTGAGTGGTCAAGACAGAATTGTAGGGTTCTACTACAGCTGTAGAAATTCGTGGTGCCGGATAGACTGAAAATTGAAGCTTTGTCTTTTTACCAAAGTCAACACTCAGACGCTCCATTAACAGAGACGTAAAACCAGAACCAGTACCGCCACCGAAACTATGAAAAATCAAAAAGCCTTGGAGGCCAGAGCATTGTTCAGTCATTTTATGAATTTGGTCACAGACCAAATCAATGATTTCCTTGCCAACAGTGTAGTGACCCCTGGCATAATTGTTGGCTGCATCCTCTTTACCACTGATGAGTTGGTTCGGGTGAAATAACTGGCTGTATTTTCCAACGCGTATTTGATCTGGAAAATAAGATTGAGCAATAATCACATCATATCAAACCAGCAATATAATAATTGAAAGATTTTTCTTATATCAGAAGAGCATAAAATGCAGAGATCTATCAAACAGTTACGTATAACTTGCTTTATCAGTTCAACAGAATAATTCCATGCACGACATTCCTCAGAATATACTGCTAACAATACTTACATTCAAACAACAGATACATAAACACTCACTATTCCACTCACATTTAACCGATTTTATAGTCGACACATTTTGCTGCCGTGAACAGTTCTGTTGCACAACAGAATTTTGAAATATTTTCCAATATTTAAGAAAACGACTTTCGGTAATATAGCAGTAAAAAAGGAACCACTGCTTCATCACAAATCTCCGAGCTTTTTCCAACACAGAAAAACACAAAAGATTGATGAACCAGAACATTAAATGCACGGCAGGTCTATTCGTTGCAAATACAATTGTGAAACGTTTATACTTACCAACAACTGTGGGCTCCAAATCAATGAATATGGCTCTGGGGACTCGCTTCCCAGAGCCTATTTCATGAAAGAACGTACTAGACGAATCATTACGACCAGAAGATTTAAATGATACTTGACCATTTGGTTGGATTCCATGTTCAAGGCAATAGAGCTCCCAGCAAGCGTTACCAATTTGGACACCAGCTTGTCCTATGTGAATGCTGATACATTCTCTCTGAAAAAAAAAAAAAAAAAAGGAGT
>NC_068991.1:62121020-62123822 GCF_001194135.2 Octopus bimaculoides
TACTTGCCATGGAAATCAAATTAGTTCTTTGTGAAAAAAAAAAAAAAGAATTTCGAGATCTTCCAATAGAAAAGAATTAAAATTTTTAATTGACCACGGGTAGGTCGTGTGGTATCTAAGATGTAATATGAACTAGGGTACCACAAGACGTGGGTATCTAACACTGCGATCCTTGCTTCGCATAGTATAATGTAAAAATATTACGCCGCTCATGTCAAATTTAAGATATCGTATTGGAACCCTGGGACAAAGCGTAAAATGAGGCTAGAGACCCATCGTGTTAACAGCAAAAGCTGTATGGCAGACACGGAAAACATACCCAGAAAATATTGCAGTTTAACAATAGAAAGAGACTATATTAAATAACTGAAAATAGTAAATTCTGACAAACAAAATCAAAATTGTATTTAAATATTTTTTTAATATATAGTTCTAAATACAATTTTGTGAAGACTAGAAAATGGTTAATGTAGACCGAATTGAAATTAAATACAGTTTTGTAATACAAAATTGTTAATGGGTTAACTGTGAGCAACGGATGCGAATAGAGGGGTAAGGTTTCCAATGAAGAAGGATTGTATAAGTCTATATCTCTTCGTTGTAAATTTCGAAGAGGGTTTCTATAAGCTTTTATGGTCGGTCGTCGTTATTTAGTCCTAGATTAAAAGACTGATTTTTGAAAAATTCTTAACGTCATACTAACTAAAATCAAAGGGTTTTTTTTTCTAAATGCTTTTAGAGTTGTCTATACATTTGTTTCTCATGTAATGTAGTATACTGTTACATGACAGCTTTTGGCCGTCACATATTGCTTTCAGATCTAGATGAAAATTCAATTTTAAAAAATTCAATATTTGTTGCCATTATACAAAAGGGTCGGAAGTCCCAAACGCTGCTTTTCCAGAAGGCGAAAAAAAAAAAAAGTTTCACCATTCCACAGCAAACCCGTTGTACTACACTTTGACAATTTCTTTTGATATCTTGGCATTTGAAGCAACGAGAGATACGATAGTTTGACCAAAAGAGCAAGCAAAAATAAATATTGAATAAAACGCACTTGGCTAAATTGAGACATACGACAGTTTAACATAATAGCAACCATATAAACATTGCGAAAGCAAGAAAAGAATTTTACTTATAAATTTGAACAAAGCATTTTGTAAATGTGAATAAAGGTTATCATATTCAAAACTGGATTTTTTGTAAAGACAGAATGGAAATAAACCGTAGCAAATTTACCATTGTTGTCGCGCCGTTTCTGTTCCGTTCAAAGTGGAGACAATAACAAGATGGTGGTCGCGATACTTGATTATTCAGTACTAACTAACTTACGCGGAGAGTAATCGAAAAGTGGCATTACCGTTACTCTTGGCTTTACTATAAATAGTAATATTTTTATTCTCCTCCTACCTTTACTCTGATACTACTCCGTATTAGCCAATGGTGATCGTACGTTCGAAGACAGTCAAACCATTGAAGGGTGTGATTTTGAGGGGGGGGGTAATAAATTAATTTTGATTTAATTTTCTTTTTTACAATTTAACACCCTTATAACTACAAATGGCTAAACTTAACGGAATGGTTCACATATTGAAATAATTTCATCAACAAATAAACTGAAAGAACAGACAGATGAGAGTTGAAGTTCTTGCTTACAGAACATCTCAAATTTAAATCGAAAAAGAAACAACGAAGATGCTATTTGAACGCGATAATTTTTTAAATGAAATTGGATTATTTTGCTTTTATTCTCCAGTGGTGAAGAATATATTTAAAAGATTAATTCAATTCACAAACCGAGAATGGCGTTTTAGTTTCAATCTCCAGCTGAAGTCACTTCTGTTTATTTAATGCCCTGAAGTAACATCAGATTAATCATCGAGAAGTTTTCGAGAAAAGAAGGAATATTTCAGCCTCTTATTTTTGCTTCCTTCTACAAAATTAAATTGAGACTGTTATATATGATTTCTATCTTTTATTCGTTATGATTTTTTTTTAATTGAACACTAAATACAGAAGCAAGCATAATCCTACGACTCCGGACGTATAATGTCTTTTAATATTTTCTTACATCCCTTCACATCTAGTCCGAAATCCCAGGAACGTTGCTACAACTTTTGTCCGTCTGAATCATTAAGACATAATTATCCACAAAGTATAGAAGATCATTAAAATATTAGGAATTCATATATCTTTTAAAAAAAGTATTACAATATGCATTTGTTTTATAAGAATTTTGATCGGGAGCCAACGTGGACATAGGCAAACCGCATCAGGTCGTCTAGGTTCGTATCTAAATAGAGTATTCTGTAGGGCAGTTGATAATGATAGCATAGGTGATCCATATTTCAAAATGGTCAGTTACACGTAATACAAATTTGTCATCTACACGGTCGACCTAGATAAGCGTCATAGACTGGGAGCCGGTTACTGTAGGCTGAATACTTCACTCCAGATGCACGAAGATTACACAGACCGGATTTGGGAATTAGTAAAGCTGCCACAAATGATCACTTACCCTTTCTAGTTTAGATTAGAATCGATTAAGTTAAGGAGCCTAATTGCGATAGAGAAAATTGAACAGAAGGAGACTTAGAAACCTGCAAGAGGCGCTTAGGAAAGGAATCACATCAATTCTTTGACGCAAAGCATGAAGTCTGCCTTGTCAGAGAGCTAGATGCGTGCTGTGAGACGCGAGAGGAGAAAGCTGCTAGATGGAACCGAGTGATGGAGGTGCAACGTGGCAGTAAAACCACCGTTCGGTTTTTGGTAGTGCCGGTTTACGTTTATGTATATATATAT
>NC_068991.1:62124486-62126364 GCF_001194135.2 Octopus bimaculoides
ATATATATATATATATATATATATATATATATATATATAAAGACATACATTTGAAACTGGACGAAGGACCACCTAGATGGTCCATCTACGTCGTCCTTGTTCTTGCCCGCGTTTTCACTGTAGATAATCGATTTATAGAAGCGCAAACTGGACATAAATCTCACACCAATCCAACATCTTGGGAATGCTAACCAAGTGGTTGAGGTTGTGTTTATTTCCCACATCGGAAATAAATTCTATTCACAGACATACGGGCACGCGCCCGCACACGTACACACGCACGCGCGCACACACGCAATCATGCACATACACACACCCACATTCAAACACACTCTAACGCTCACATACACATACAAATACACACACACACATGCACGCATACATTCAAACTCCTAATAGTTACACACAAATACATACACGCACGTAGAAATACACATGCAATTACATGCATACAGACACATACGCGCATGCACACAGACAGAGGATCATAACTTCATGCATTCATTGATCTATAAAAACGGTAATTTGCAATTAGCACTAAAATGATATTGGTTAACAACCTCTAAATAACCAGGGTGGTCCCTGATTCGGAACAATTAGACAGGATAATTACTCAAAGATGGTAATTAATAGAAAACGATGAATAAATTCCTCGAATATATTCCTCAACTGGCACATAACTAAATTAGAAAGAGTTTGTGGGTGTGAACGAAGGAAAATTAATATGTCCTAATTTGGTAATTATTCCACAAGTGGAATTACCAAAGTTGATCAAGCGAACAGTTTCTGAGATTATATGTTGAAGAAGGTCAACATTAAATTTCATTATTTTGGCCCCGAAGTAAGGATCTCCTACATGGGTATAAACTATACATCAGAGTAACCGAGGGACATTCATTTATTTCTACTTGTAAATGCAGCAAACGTGGATGGCTTTTTAGCAGTGACTTGACTTGCTATAAATAGCAGCCTTCAAACCGTATTATGGAATCTTTAAAAGGAAAAATAATTTAATACAATGGATAATGCTTCAGAAGAGAAATATTCGTTAAATTATATCTCCGTCAAATTAAATGTGTGTCAAATTATATTAAATGTCCATCAGATTATATGTGCTATAGTAGAAGCGCAATGGTCCGATGGTTAGGGCAGCGGACTCGTGGTTTCGATTCCAATACCGGGCGTCTTAAGTTTTTATTGAGCGAAAACAGCTTTCACTCTCACTTTTTCTTCCTGTTTCTGTTGTGCCTGTAATTCAAAGGGCCAACCTTGTCACACTCTGTGTCACGCTAAATCTCCCCGAGAACTACGTTAAGGGTACACGTGTCTGTAGAGTTGCACGATAGTTTCACGAGCAGGCTGTTTCGTTGATCGGATCAACTGCAGCCTTCATCGCCGTAACCAACGGAGTGCCACGATATGTGCTACAGAAGCGCTACATAAGTGTTGCACAACTCAGAATTCAATAGCAACATATGTCGTAAAGCATACCATAATGTACATAAGGCTAGCTTATCAGATCACCAGAACATCATGCTTACACTAATGGACATCACTATATGCATACACAGATGACATATTACAGCGCATGCGTAGCCATTACTATATAATCGGCTGTTGTTTAACCCCAGATCAGCACAGCCTGGTTTCTATGGACAATGAAAAGATTACCATGTTAATTTATTTTCTGTCCTTTTCCGCTAATCGTCTCCATGTTCCATTTCGATTTTTCATGTATTGATACATCTCTGCATAGAATATATAATTATATAATTGCACATTCATGCATCTATCTATCTATCTATCTATCTATACATACATACATACATACATACATACATACTTACATACATACATACATACATATATATATATATA
>NC_068991.1:62126680-62129022 GCF_001194135.2 Octopus bimaculoides
ATATATATATATATATATATAATAGTAAATCCAAGAAAAACGAAGAACAAACACAAGAAAAAAAAACAACAGGAGGACGTGGTACATGCAAAGTATTAGCAGACGCTTAGGGAAGGAAAGAAAGATGGTTTTACGTTTCGAGCAATGCTCTTCTTCAGAAACAGGAGACAGAGGAAAGTCCAAGAGAAAAGGAAGACAGAGGGGAAAAAAATCATCCTAAGGTATCACTTATTTTCCTGTACAAAAAGATTTTCAATTTTTCTACTTTATTATAAATTAGCTCTACATATAGTTTTTGCATAATTCAAATGGCGGTGCCCCAGCATGGCCACAGCTCATGAGCTGACTCTAGATAAAATAAAATGAAAATATTAATATATATTTTGACTCACATAGAGCACCGACCATGCATACATATTGATTGGAATATTGGGATAAGCAGTTGCGCTCCAAAAAGAAATAACTGGGATACACCCCAACTAACTTAAATTACTATTTCGAATGAGATTCCGTAGAAGTTAGCCCTTCCTTAGAATCTCATGTTAATTCAAATAATCCATGTATATCCAACTTTTAATCAGATATTAATCAGAATTTCTCCTACGATTTTTGTTTGGTATTAATATGCATTTCAATAGTTTACAGTGTATAACCAAGAGTAGAATAAAAGAGGGTATTTGGTTAAAAAAAAACTTTCTTTTTCATTATGTTAAAATCATAAATTGCATCATATTTATACACGGATCACTTACTTATAATAATATGCTATGCAATCGTTACTTAGATGCTTGGATAATCACCTTACAATGCTTGACTATTGTTATGCAATCATCCACGGTACGATTACCGCGAGCTATACTAGCATATATGTAACAATTATGTCATTTATGTTATAATAATAATATTTCACTTTCTCCACTTGAGTTTGCGTGAATCTGTACACAGATACACACACACGCGCACGCATACTCTCTCTCTCTCACACACACACAAACACACACACACACACACACACATACACATAAGGCGCAGGCGTGGCTGTGTAATAAGAAGCTTGCTTACGAACCACATGGTTCCGGGGTCAGTCCCACTACGTGACACCTTGGGCAAGTGTCTTCTACTATAGCCTCGGGCCGACCAAAGCCTTGCGAGTGAATTTGGTGGACGGTAACTGAAAGAAGCCTGTGTGTGTTTGTGTCTGTGCTTGTACCCCTACCATCGCTTGACAACCGATGTTCGTGTGTTTATGTCCCCGTATCCTAGCGGTACGGCAAAAGTGACCGATAGAATAAGTACCAGGCTTACAAAGAATAAGTCCAGCGGTGGATTTCTTCCACTAAAAAAGTTGCTCTAGCATGGCTGCAGTCAAAATGGCTGCAGTCAAAATGACTGAACCAAGTAAAAGAACATGTATGTGTGTGTATGTACGTGCGTGCGTGTGTCTGGCATGCGTGTATCTGTGTGCGTGTGTGTGCGGGTGTGAGTGTAGGTGCGTGTGTGTGTGTTTTGTGTGCGTGCGTGCGAGCGTGGGTGCGTGCGTGCGTGTGTCAACGAAACTATTAAGGCATTGAAATGAGTGACAAGGGATTATATTATACATAATCAATTTACAAAACGATCGATAAATAAATAATAAATAAAGATCTTTGCTATAAAATATGCGTGTAGATAATAATTATGGCAAGCTATGAACAAAGAGGTAAAATAAAGTGGCTATTATTATTATTATTATTATTATTATTATTATTATTATTATTATTATTATTATTATTATCATCATCATCATCATCATCTTCTTCTTCTTCTTCTTCTTCTTCTTCTTCTACTCCGTCGGCTGCGGCGGCAGCGTTTTCTCTTCCGCCTACTCCCCCACCTCCCCTTCATTATCATTAACACCATCATTATTTTCATCTTCATCATCCTCATCATCGTCGTCGCCAATATCATCATCATCACCATCATCATCAACTCCATCATCGATAGCACTACAATTCATCACTACTAGTAACAACGCCACCATCACCTTCATCATCATCATCATCATCATCATCATCATTATTATTATTATTATTATTATTATTATTATTATTATTATTATTATTATTATTATTATTATTATTATTATGTATGAGATCTTTGAATTGGTTAATTAAGAGATGGTTCTCTCTTTCGTGCAGATAATATACACACACTGTTAACCTTATAATAAGATGGTACGAAACTAGCGCTGGAGATAATGGTGTATATATTTCGACTCGCTTCCGCCTCCCCGAGACAAGATGTCTCTTACATTATATCAATTGATTTAAAACATTAACATGAGGTCAATGACCGAATACTTA
>NC_068991.1:62129376-62130571 GCF_001194135.2 Octopus bimaculoides
GGGGGGGGGTACAAACACTGATACACGCGCACACATGTATATATATGACGGGCTTCTTTCAGTTTCCGTCTACCAAATCCACTCACAAGTCGGCCCGAGGTTATAGTAGAAGACACTTGCTGAAGGTGCCACGCAGTGGGACTGAACCTGGAACCATGTGGCTGAGAAGCAAGTTTCTTACCACAAGCCACACCTCCGCCTGTATATATATATAATAAGATCAGAAAATGGAGAGGTACTTAATAAATTATTATATATTAATTAAAAATTTGACAGACATTTCTTACAGCTGTTTTACATCTAGACCTTCAGAAAATTAATTAAAATAAAAACTTATTTGAAAGTCG
Source organism: Octopus bimaculoides (assembly GCF_001194135.2). Taxonomy (NCBI): domain Eukaryota; kingdom Metazoa; phylum Mollusca; class Cephalopoda; order Octopoda; family Octopodidae; genus Octopus; species Octopus bimaculoides. Next base: position 62,129,724 of record NC_068991.1, read on the forward strand.
AATCTCTTCAGAGGTTGATAAGAAGATAAAGAATAGATATTCAATTCTTGCTTGTTGAGTAAAACGTCTGTAAAACGTAGCCGTTAAGATGGTACGAAACTAACGCTGGAGATAATAGTGTATATATTTCGACTCGCTCCCGTCTCCCCGAGACAAGATGTCTCTTACATAATATCAATTGATTTAATGCATTAACACGAGGTCAGTGACCGAATACTTTGTTAACAGTTTGCAGCCGTTTCCTCAACATGGAGGAATTGAACACCTATTTTGTATATCTTTATCTACCTCTGAAGAGATTCTACTTTCAATAATTCTTAATTTAATTAATTGATTTTCTGAAGGGCTAGAATTGAAACAGCTGTAAGAGATCTTTATCAACTGTTTAATTAATAAATAATAATTTATTAATTACCTCTCTGTTTTCTCCTCTTATTATTATGATAAATAAGTATATATAAGCTACAGTTTATAAAGTTACCTTCCAGTTGAGTATTAAATGTAATGTTCAATATTCTTTGTACTTTCTTAGGATTTTGCTATCCCTGAATGAGGTTTGTAACTTTTAATTGTGTGTGTATATATGTTTGTGTGTATGTGTGGATGTGTACATGCATGCTCTCTTTACTCTTTGACTTGTTTCAGTCATTTGACTGCGGCCATGCTGGAGCACCGCCTTTAGTCGAGCAAATCGAACCCGGGACTTATTCTTTGTAAGCCTAGTACTTATTTTATCGGCTAAGTGACGGGAACATAAATACACCAGCATCGGTTGTCAAGCGATGATGGGAGGACAAACATACACACACAAACATACACACACACACACACACACACACACACACACA
>NC_068991.1:62131386-62134833 GCF_001194135.2 Octopus bimaculoides
CACACACACACACACACACACACACACACACATATGTGTATGTATTTATACATGCACATGCATACACACGCACAACATTGACACACTCATATCTATGAGTGCATGTGTGTGTGTTTCGTGTTTCTGTATTTTCCCCTACTTCCACCTTACACCACTTTACAACCGGCGCCAGTTTGTTTACATCCCTGTAACTGAGCAGTTCACTAAGAAAAAAAAATAGAAGCCGAGAGAATATGTATCAAAACTGAAAGAAAAAATTTTTTAATAAAAAAAATACTGAACTCGATTTGTTCGATTAAAATCCAACAAGATGATGCCCCAGCATGGCCACAGTCCAATGACTGGAACAAGTAAAATATAATATATAATGGTCGTAACGACTCAGCCATTTTGTAACCTGAAATCTTTAAGGATGCTAATGTACAATATTTGTACAGAGTGGGAGGGGCAATAATCATATTTTAGAAAATTAATTACCGTAATTAGTCTGGGTCCACATCCGTTTATAATATGTAGACAAAGAGAGCGTTATGTAATTTATGTAATTTTATGTACGTATGTATGTACGTATGTATGTATGTATTATGTATGCATTATATATGTAATTGTTCATTTATTTGTTCATTTATTTGTTCATTCATTTGTTCATTCATTGTTCATTCATTTGAAGATTTCTTGGCAATAAAGAAAGGGCCGGTTTCTAACCTAGATTCAAAGCTCCTCCACTGGAATTTCAACATCAACAACAGGGTATGTATGTATGTATGTATGTCATTGTTCAGTCTTATTTCCAGATTTCTTGGCAATAGAGAAAGAGCCGGTTTCTAACCTAGATTCAAAGCTCCTTCATTAGACATTTCTTTATAAGAACGAAATTTCGAAATAACACTCGCCTAATTGTGAAGACAGAAACCTTGGTCTTGCTTGCTTCTGGACAGCTTAGCTTTGTACGTGAGAAGCTTTACGGTGTTGCGAAAAGTTGTTGACTTTAAATATCTGATAGCTATTGTATTTAACATCTAAACTAAATTATTGGTCAATGCGGGTCATCATCCCCTAAGGATTGACAGCCATTATGTGCTTATGTTTATCTTCCTGTAGAATCTCTTTGTTTTTTTGTTGTTTTTTTCCTTTTGCAAAATACCAAAAAGAACGAATCAAGCTCCGATTAGAGAGCAAATATTTAAGAAAAAGTGGAAGCGGATTGGTAGCACAATTAGAAAGGACACACCAAATGCAGCGAAAAGTGCTTTACAGTGGAATCCGGATGGATATAGAAAGAGGGGTAGGCCTAAGAACTAGTGGCGTAGATCAACACAAAAGGAACTAGAGAAAGGGGGACATTCATGGCAGAGAATAAGTACAGAAGCGAGAAATTATGCGACATGGAATTCAATTATAAATCGCCTATACTCCGCGTTGGAGGGTTAAAGGCAAGAAGTTTGCAAAATACCAGCCAATCGCTAACAAATTGGCATGGTTCTTTTGTTTGTATCCAGCCACCTTCTGAAATCTGTGTCTAACTGAACTGCTTGATGTATGCATCTTGGGCAGATGTCTCCTACGTCTAGTCAACCCAAAGCGAAGACAGTAATATTAAGTATATGGAAATTGCGCGGAAAAGCTTTTTAGATGCATAGATGTAGTATTTTATCTTTTACCTTTTGCCTTTACCATGATGCAGGTTCACTATGTGCGAAGAATGCCTTCAGAGTCGTTACGGGAATCACAGATCCGCATATAAACTCGCAAGTAAGAAGAGTCGCATCCTAATTTCAAAATTTCATGGTGGATCATATTTCACAAGAAATAGATGAACAGAATGGAGAAAATTGCATATATATATATATATATATATGGACGGGACCCAGTCCATCGCAGCGTTACTCAAGAAACAGGAAGAGTGAGAGAAAGTTGGGGCGAAAGAGTACAACAGGTGTCGCCACCACTCCCTGCCGGAGCCTCGTGGAGCTTTCGTTTTTTTTTTTCGCTCAATAAACACACAACGCCCGGTCTGGAAATCAAAACCGCGATCCTCCGACCGCGAGTCCGCTCCCCTAACCAGTGGCCAGTGCGCCTCCACACACACACACACACACACACACACACACACACACACACACACACACACACACACACACACACACACACACACACACACACACACATATATATTTGTATGTATGTATATATATACACACATATACACATGCGTATATGTTTATGCACATCTATATGTATATATATAGTGTAATATTTGATAGTCCAATGTATGACCGTTTTATTTCTTGTAGTCGTTTATTATTTATATATTTATACATTTATTTCTTTATATATTTATATTCGTTTATATTCCTTTTCTCTATACTTCTGTATCCGTATAGAAATATCAGTACATACATACGTATATCTATGTGCGTGTTTGAGTGTGTGTGTGTGTGTGTGTGTGTGTGTGTGTGTGCATGTGTGCAGATGCATATGAATATATATGCGTGTATGTGTATATGACTGTATGTGAAAATGCATTTCATATATATATATATATGAGTGTGTGTGTGTGTGTGTGTGTGTGTGTGTGTGTGCGCGCGCATGTGTGGAGATGCATATGAATATATGAATGTGTGTATGTGTATGTGTATATGATTGTATGTGAATATCCAGTTACATATATATGTGTGTGTGTGTGTGTGTATGGATGGATGAATCTATGTATTTATGTGTGTGTGTGTATATATATTATACGTACGTATGTATAGGAAGGGGTGAAACTAGATGACTATTGAAGGTTTGATTTTGGACAACCAGCCCTCGACGTGTCTCCTTTAGATGAGAATAAATCAGCTAAGGTTTCAATGACTTTTTAATTACTGCTCTTGGCACCACTAATCTATTGATTTGTCAGATTATTCGGTGTCTCTGTTAAACCAATTTAGATAAGTGAATTTAGATTGTATATTTATACGATCTCTTTGTTTCTCATTTGCCTGTTTTAAGCTATATTTTTACGTCTCCTTGTTTTATTCGATTGCAAAAATTAAATGTGTCCCTAGTTCAAATATTGTTGGCTATATCTGATCCGATATTTGAAATCTTACTTGTTTAAAATGAAGGTGAATTGTATATTATTATGTAATCTTTAATGGCTGCATTCGAGAAAATTCTACTCTAACAGCTGTCGCAAATTTTAAACGCCATCTTTGTTTACTTATATATACGTTCTTTTATTCTTTTACTTCTTTCAGTCATTTGACTGCGGCCATACTGGAGTACCGCCTTCAGTCGAGCAAATCGACACCAGGACTTATTCTTTGTAAGCCTAGTACTTATTCTATCGGTGTCTATTGCCGAACCGCTAAGTTACGAGGACGTAAACACACCAGCATCGGTTGTCAAGCGATGTTGGGGGACAAACACAGACACAGAAACACACACACACACACACACACA
>NC_068991.1:62135249-62136677 GCF_001194135.2 Octopus bimaculoides
ATATATATCGATTGGAGCGTGGAAGGCACAAGTTAGCGATTTAAATACACACAAATACTTTCATCTTTAGTTTACCATAAATATCTATATATACACTTAAACATGTGTGTGTGTATGTGTGTAATTGTAAGACCAAGATATTTAAGTGTAGGAAGTTTATAAGGTTGGAGCAGTCTGTGGTAGGTATAAAAAACAATGTTCAGGAGCAATAATAATTTATTAGCATCGAAGGTTATGAGACTTACCCGTATAAGCTCACGGTTAGCAACCACAGTTGCTATGAATGCGAATAAAATCCAAATTCAGGGATTGGAGCTGGCAAAGTCTCGGCTACGTATGTTTCCTGGTTAGCAGATCCTCTGGGTATTCAGCTAGGTATTCAGCTGGGTATTCAGCTGGGTATTCAGCTAGCTACTCACCTGGCCGAAGATACCTTAATTATATGAAGGTTACATTATTGTTACGGGATTTCAAGTTAACTTACCAAAGATATATATATATAATTAGGGTAACTTCGGCCTAATGAGTAGCTGAGTATACCTTCTACGAGTAATTATTACAAGTAAGACTCTGCTGGCAAGGAAACATATGTAGCCTGGATCTCACTTTCTTCTCTCTACCACTTCTCGTTGATCACACGTGAACTGTGGTCATCTCTTCCTTTCTCCTTTCGGCCAGCATAAAGGCAACACGAACTGCTATCAGTCTCTGCTCAAGTTCATCACATCATAGCGTTCAGTATCCCATCTCGTTCGGCTTAACGGCCCTCAACGTTTGTTTCACTGTTTAGTTTTCCCTGTCTTGGTTTCTGTTTGCCACTTTGGAATCCTCCGCATAGCAGGTTTTATTTAATTTGCTTTGTGGGAAGAGCTATTCTAAGAACGCGTACTGTCTCATCTTCGAAACGCCTAGTTTAGAATAGAAGCATCTGATGGAATAAAAGTTCCATATGTGGCTTGTTAGTTTTCCTATGTGTTCATTCTGTTGTTCGTAAAAAAAGTTCGTTTTTTGTGCTTTGTTTATATTCCCGTTCCTTTTTTGTCCGCGTTTTTTGACGTCTTATACTCGGATATGCATTTATATATACATGTAGATGTAGGTGTGTACGTATATGTATGTATATATGCATATGCTCACATATCATTGTATTATATATATATATATATATATAAATATATATATATATATATATATATATACATAATTATGTGTATTTCTTCTATCTTAATGAATAAAAATTCTTCTGATAGAATAAATGGGTTAATAGAAACCAATGTAGCAAAGAACACAAAATAACTGTGGCAGGAACTCCTTGAAATTTTGGGTATTTGAGTATATTTAAGAATTTAAGGATTGGAGAAAACGCATGTTATATATGCGATTATAACATGCGTTTTCTCCAATCCTTAAATTCTTATATATATACAT
>NC_068991.1:62137045-62137388 GCF_001194135.2 Octopus bimaculoides
GTGCATGGTTTGGTGGTTTATCTGTTAGTGTGTTTGTGTGTGTGTGTGTGTGTGTATGACGTAGTGGAAAAGTTAGTAGCAGGAATGGTTAGTGGCCGCTTATAGACAGTGTAGGTAGAAAGTCAACAGGCTGTTTTTTTAGTGTGTGTGTGTTCGTGTTTGTGTGGGGTTGTAGGTGTTGGGTACGTGTACGTGTGTGTGTGTATTTTGTATGTGCGCGTGTGTGTATGTGTATGTTTTTGTGCGTGCGTGTGTGTTTGTGTGTATGTGTATGTTGTGTATATGTGAGTTGCTGTGTATGTGTGTGTGCGTGTGTTTGCTATTGTACGTGCGTGTGTTGTTT
>NC_068991.1:62137398-62137829 GCF_001194135.2 Octopus bimaculoides
GTGAGAGGTGTGTGTGCATGTGTGTATATGTGTATGTGTGCATGTGTGTACATGTGTATGTATGTTGTGTATGTGTGTGTGTGTGTGGTTTTGTGTATGTGTGTGTTTATGTGTGTGCGTGCGTATGTGTGCCAGGTATGTGTGTTATTTTGTGTGTGCACTCCTGTGTGTATGTGCGTGCATGTGTATGCGGCTGTGTATGTAGACGTGCGCGTATACATGGGTGTGTGTGTGTATATATGTCCGTTCGTCTATATGTGTTTGTGAGGGCGCGCATGTATGTTTGTCATGTATGTGGTCGGTATATATGTAAGGTGTGTGGGAGGAGTGTGTGTAGGTGTATGGGAGGTATGTGAGGTATGTGTGAATGGGGGTATGTATGGGTTGTCAGGTGTGTGGGAGGTATTTGTGAATGGGGGTATATGTGGGTT
>NC_068991.1:62143081-62144120 GCF_001194135.2 Octopus bimaculoides
ACACACAGACACACACACACAGACACACACACACACACACACACACACACACACGGCCGCGCGCGCATCCCCCCACTACGCACATATATTGTAGAATGGTAGATAACATGTATATGTATATAAGTATATATACATATATTTATAAGCTTGTATGTATGTAAGTGTGCATGCATATATATATATATATATATATGTGAAGAGAGCTTAGAAACAGTGCAAGTGAGACAGATGCGCTTGTGCAACAGCGTGTGTGTGTGTGTGTGTGTGTGTGTGTGTGTGTGTGCGTGTGTGTGTGTGTTAATGAGCAAGAGGGAGAAAGAGAAAGGAACATCCATAGAATTGTGACTATACTAACATTCATTGAATAAAAGGTGAGAGCTTTACAGCGTATTTCTAAAGAAACAGTAGGAAAATTTCCGTTATATACCGTTGTTAAAATACATACATACATACATACATGCATACATTGATACGCTCACACACACTCACTCACATCCACTTATGTAGGTATAGATATATATATATGTGTACATATGTATATATATGTGTTCTGTGTGTATGTATATAAATGTGTGTGTATAAATATATCTCCGTATTCTTTCTGTTGAAGAGCGTAGCTCGAAACGTCAAAGACTTTCCGTATTCCCGAGCGTCATACTAATACATCCTTTTGTTATTTACACCACCTGTCCTCGTCTGTTGTTGTTTTTTCGTATATTCTCCCATATATATATATATATATACTGTATATATATATATATCTATATATAAGCGTGTCTGTGTATACAAATACATATGTAAAGACATACAATCACATTCATACATACTCATATGTATCTGCCTATCTCTCTGTTTGTCTGTCAGTCTGTCTGCATATGTATGTATCGATCTATCTATCTATATAGATATATACATACACATACACACACACTCAGATATATATATGTATATATATATATATATATATATATAATAATTTTCCAGAGGAAAAAGTCTCTGTCTCTTTTGAATATGATAATTTAAAAGTTAAAAACCTTAT
>NC_068991.1:62145130-62150648 GCF_001194135.2 Octopus bimaculoides
CCTCCACACATACACACACACACACACACATACACACACACACACACACACACACACACATTCATTAATACAACGTGTCCGAAAAAGTGTGGCTTTGGGATAAGAAGTGCGCTTCCAAGAAACATGATTGCGGACTCAGTCTCACTGCGTAACACTATGGGCTTACCAACGACTTGTGAGTGGTGTTGGAATACGGAAACTATCTTTTCATATTTATTAGGTGTTTGTGAAGAAATAGGAAGCTGAAGAAGAAACGTGGTCTTAATTTACTTACGTCCTATTGTACCAAATATAAACTTGTTATAACAATTGAGTTATCTGGGAATTTCGCTTGTGAAAGTGATGTATTATTGGTTCATGGCGTGTTTTTTAAGTAGATTTCTTTTGTGAAAACATAAGTCCAATTTTGTAAAATTATGTATTTAAACGGAAAAAAAGTAGTTGATGGAATGACGGGGTTGAGAAAGGGCGCCATGAGCGAAGAAGGAGACAGGTTGTAACGGAGACGTCTATTGTAGAACGGTTATTGATAGAAGGGTAATAGGAAGAGGGAGGTTTACACTGGGTGGAGGTAAATATATAAGAGATGCGGGAGAGACATAAAAAGGATGAGAAAAAGAGAGACGGGAGGAAGAGAAAAATGGGGGCAAGAGGAAAAGAGAGGTAGACTAATAATCTACAATTAAAGGACATATATTAAATAGTGGAATATACTGAATTCACGGTCACGACATTCGGGCATAGACACATTCATTTACATATTTAAACATACATATCCATATATTAATTCATTCAGACAGAAAGACGGATAGGGAGACAGACAGTCAAACAGACAGATAGATAGTGCACATATTGGGTTAAAAAACCCTTTAGATAGAAAAAGTTGAAGGCTGCCCGTGAGACGCGAACCCACATCTCATGTAAACGTGACAGACGTTCTACCTATTGGACGAAGGCAATCCTTCAAAAATACTTATAAAATGTCCCACTAGCTGTTCATCTTCAGACATTCGATCGTTGTAAAAATATAATAAAATGTTCCTTCGATGATCCGTTGCGGTTTAATGCAATATTCCAAACAACCGCAATAGTGAAACGTACGTAGGAAGAAATGATATAAATTTATGTTTATCGTAATTTCTTATGTGTTTGGGTGCGTGTACGTATGTGTGTATGGAGAGTGAGACACACACAAACGCATTCATATATATATATATATATAATCATAAATATACAGGGATTAGCATTGAGTTGCTTCTCCAACATACTGAAAATTTAGAAATAGCAGTCAAAGAACTACTGATTCTAAACTACAAATTTTTCTCCATTTAGAGAAAAATTTGTAGTTTAGAATCAGTAGTTCTAAACTGCGAGTCCGCTGCCCTAACCACCGGGCCATTGCGCCTCCACCGTATGTATATATGTATACATGAATTTATGTATGTATATTAAACAAGAATGTCGTTAACAGTGACTTCGAAGTTTCGGCCAGCTCAACCAGTTTGACAATTACTTAGCTGGCCGAAATTGTCAACAATATTTTGCTTAAGAATAATAAATTTGCACTTTACAGAACTATAGAGTAACCCATTAAATTGATGTAAAATTATTTATATTATGACCAAAAATAAGAACAGACATTATCGGACCATATACGTATAATCACACCTCCATAAACACATTATCTCCCTGTCTCTGTCTGTCTGTCTGTCTGTCTCAGTCTGTCTCCCCCCCTCTCTCTGTTTTCCTCTTTCTGTTCCCTCTCTGTCTGTTCCTGCTTAACAACAGCCGTATCTCGTAGTTAAATTCCCTGTTTCTCAACACTTGATTTTCGATCTCATAAACGAACTTATCTAGTTAAAAATCATTAAATTCCAAAATTGAGCATCGCCATCACAAAGCGATGATATCTACTCAGAGATAACAACAAAAATGCATTTTTATATAAAGATGAATTTTCCATGCATCAATGGTCATTGCTTTCACAGACAAAATTTTGTAAACAATTCCATTGAGATAATACCGTGCACTTTTACACAATGCACCACCTACTGACATTTTAACCTCGCAAATATTATTTATTTTATTTATTATTTGTAAATCGGAAAACTAGCCACTTACGTTCGCTTACCACCTCAATCTGTCGGCTTACAACCACATATCTCCAACTGAAGTCATTACCTTGAAAAGAATATTAAGTGAATATAAAAGCAAGTATCCCATTAGAAAGACTGAATCGCAGTTCAGACGTGAGATGCTCAGCCTGTCGTGAACAACCCATCTCTACCCAAACTAGCTCAATGCGGCCCAACCCAGGCCAACCCAGCCCACCCTTACCAAGCTCAGCCCAATCTCAGCCCAACCCAGCCCGGCGCAGCCCGCTCAGCCTAGCGAAGCAAAATTTTGCTATAATATATACACACACACTTACATTAACACAAGAAATATTAGTGGAATATTCCGCTCAGCATTCCTATTAAGTGTAAATATAACAGGCCGGATATCCATGTTTGAGACAGGAATAAAAAGGTATGTATCAGCCGGCTGCTCTGATGATGTGAATATCTCTCTAAAAAGAAGAAAAAAAATGAAAGCTATAGCTTCTATACCCAGATTATAAGTTCACATTCATATCAGTAATAAATGGTGCACTTGGTTTGGTGAGTAAATGCCTTAGTGGCAACCTGGAAAAGCTAGGGTTTTCAGAAAACGAATTCAACCAGCAAACACGAGCATTATAAATACAATCTGTAAGTGGAACACTAAAAATGTGCATGACTTTTCTTAGATTCAAAACATGACACTCTTTTTAGTTTGTTCATTCGAACGATAGAGCTTTATATTTTTGCGAGAAACCAGCTTCTTTACAGGAAGACTTCACACACGCACACACGCGCGCGGTGATTACTCCGTCTTCACAGATGATTGTCGTCTCTGAGATTTCTTGTTGTCAATGGCATTTCTGACATCCTGTTATTACAAATACCATTTGGGAAAATAACTTCCTTCAAATCCAACATCATATTCCAGTCAGAAGTCTAGATATCGGCATTCCTTTGCTTATGCCGCTTTCGGCAATTACCGGACATCAAATGGAATAACTTTATCAGTAACGGGGGAGGTGAAAAGAAGAGTAAATTAATACCCAGTGTCTTTTACGATCTGTAAGAGCAGAATGAGTTGGCTGGGATATGTCGTAAGAGTTCCGACGAACAGACTCGCCAGCCGAGTCCTGAAGTGGGACTCTCAGAGAACAACGGCGCAGGGAATATCCAAAGTTGAACTGGCACTAGAAGATCGACATGAACCTTTAGCTGATAAACTTACGATTGGACGGCGCATTGCGGATGGCTGTTGACTGACCCTACTGGAAAAGTTTCACTGTCTCATGCGTCCCTCGACAGGAGAACATTAACATATCAGTCTAAACAATTATCCCTTTTCTCACACATCTTGTGGGGAAACAGCAAGGTGTACCCTGGTATTATCAATGCACTGACGCTGATTCCACCTTTCTCTTTGTGCATCTGTAAAGATAGTCACGGCTTGATTATGTCACAACGCATATTCTGCAAAGAAAAACTTGCACATTTCCAGAATATGAAAACTTAAAAACTTAGATAAAACTTAGATCTGTTTCGACCAAAGATTGGTCCAGGCCATGTCTAATTTAATAGCACCACCTGATAGGATTATCTAAATCCTTTTAACAGTCAAGCTTTGTCTATGGTCCATTCAAGTAGTGAGTTGTATCCAGTACTGAGTTGTATCCAGTACTGAGTTGTATCCAGTACTGAGTTGTATCCAGTTCTGAGTTGTATCCAGGTATGGGTGGTTTGTCTGGTATTCTTTGAAGAAAGCCGTCTAAACTCCGTTTAAAGCTGATAGGATCCTTTTCCTCTTTTATCTGTTTCGGGACAATGTTAAACAGGGCAGGGCCTGTTGAGGAAAAGAAATTATGCCGCAATGTACCTATATGTTGTGATTCTGAATTGGGCAGGGGACGTATGGCTCGTGGTCCCAGCCTTGGATGAACCGTGAAGCTAATGTTCAGGTCGTTTGGGCAATGCTGGTGGTATATTTTCCACATCGTACAAATGATGTACCGCTCGCGGCGGTGCTGGAGAGAGTAGAGCTTCAAGGCTTTAAGGCGGTCTCCCTCCATCACACTAATGACTGTCATTCCTGTCAATCTAGATCGATCGCTCCGTTGAGCTGGCAGAATCTTTAACGTGTAGGGCAAAATTTTTAGCGGCATTTCGTCCAGCTTTACGTACTGAGTTCAAATTCCACCGAGGTCGACTTTGCCTTTCATCCTTTCAAGATCGATAAAATAAGTACCAGCTATTTGTGCCAAAATTTGAAACTAATGTTGACCAGGAATTACATTGTACACCGCTCTTTAGAGGAGCCAGATTCCAGCTGGTACCATTTTCCAAACTATGATTCACGCTAACTTCCGTTGCTCAGCTGTTTTCCAAGCTGCACATGTGTATGAACATGTATACACATTAAGGACTATATGTACATATGCGCGGGGGAGGAGTGCATGTGTGTGTATGTGTGTATGTGTGTTTGTGTGTATGCGTGTGTGTGTGTGTGTGTGTGTGGTGGGGATACGTCTAAGACACATTTCTATATACATGTGCTTTCTATTCATACACATATGTGTATGTATTTGTTCAACGTATTTATAGGCCAGATAATTTAGTGTGTACGTTTGTGTACGTATATATATATATATATATGTGTGTGTGTGTGTGTGTGTGTGTATGTATGTATGTATACACATGCATATATGTGTGTGTGTGTGTGTGTCTGTATTTATAATAGTATGTATAAAAGAATACGCTTGTAAACGGATATGTGTTTGTATGTGTGTGTCTGCTCTTTGCACGTGTGTGTGTATGTGTGTGTGTGTGTGTGTGTGTGTGTATGTGTATGTGTTTGTCTGTAGCAAATATTATGAATGGAGCAGCAAGCCAATTGAAGAAACATTAGCCCTAATTAGGAATGAATAACATGCCTACAATATCTGTGTCACGTGGTGGGAGGCTAATTAAAACATTCCCTTGTAGTAGTTAATTAGGGGAATGGCTTACACCACATTTCACGTCCATTACCAACGATATCAACACCGCCCTAACCACCACCACCACCACTACCACTACAGCTACCGCTACCACCACTAACATTACCACTATTACCACCACCACTAACACAACTACCACCAAAACTACTACCACTACAGCTACCACCACTGCCATCACCACTACTACCACTACGCTAACCACTAGTGCTCCCCCTGTCACCACCATCTATACCACCCTCCTTGACACCTTTTTTATTAGTTCCGACATCATCAGAACCGGCAAAGATTCCAGCACATAACTACAGAACCACCAACACCACCACCACCAACAACAACAACAGCACCAACAACTCTACCATCACTCCCACCACTCCCACAACCACCATCACCACCACCACCACCACCACCACCACCACCACCACCACC
>NC_068991.1:62151522-62153357 GCF_001194135.2 Octopus bimaculoides
TGTGTGTGTGTGTGTGTGTGTGTGTGTGTGTGTGTGTAGGTAGGTAAATAGGTTGGTATATTAGCGCTCGTTCGTGCGGCAGGACAAAGAAGAGAATAAAACATACACACACACACTCACACACACATATGTACACGCACACACACACATACGTACGTATATTGTATATTCGCACACGCAATCGCACGTATGCACATGCACGCACATTAACTCCCACACATACAATATGTATTTACACGTATTGAAAAACGTGTAAAAAAAACCTGGCTGAATAAAGGAAAAATCAATAAGTAAATTTGGGCAAATTATATATTGTTGCTGTAAAAAAGAGGTAACAATGATTTTTAAAATTTCGTCTTGGTCGATTGTCGAATACGTCTGGCAAGAAATACAAAGCGAAGATTCAAGTACGACATAGATACTGATGCTTAATAAAACCGTGAAGGTGCTATACTTGTGATGGTAAGAAGTGGGTTTCGATATCTGGAGCACACAGTGTTTTGTGATTTTGAGCAAAAATAAGAAAAGAAAAAAAAAAACGTAATTACGCGTTGCTCTAGTAAATTCTGTTGTTAATAAGCAACCTTGGGAAGGACGAGCGTTCAGTCCAAGGGGAATATTGCGATCTTGGTTACTCATACGGCAAGGAAAGCGGGTAACCGCCCCTATGAATCAGACGATTTTAAATCACCACACACAGGATTATCTTTTAAGTCTTGGCTTCGAAATTTCGAATTGAATATATTATTTTTATATATAGACATACATTTATGTGTGATTATAAATATAGATAGATACAGGCGTGGCTGTGTGGTAAGAAGCTTACTTTCCAACCACATGGTTTCAGGTTCAGTCCCAGTGCGTGGAACCTTGGGCATATATATATATATATATATATATATATATATATGCGCATGTATATGTGTATAAATATATGTGCGTATGTGTGTGTATCATTCTTCTTCTTGTACTACAGACTGGAGACGACCAAAGCTTTTGAGTGGATTTGGTAGATGGAAACTGAAAGAAGCCTATCGTATATATATGTGTGTGTGTGTATGCGCGTACAAGTTTATGTATCTGTGTTTGTCCATCGCTTGACAACCCGCCATCGCTTGACAACCGATGCTGGTCTGTTTATGTCACCCTAACTTGGTTGGGGTTAGCGACTCGGCAAAAGAGACCGATGGAATAAGTACTAGGCTTACAAAAAATAAACCATGGAGTCGATTTCTTCGACTACAACCCTTTGAGGAAGTGCTCCATGATGGCCGCAGTCAAATCACTGAAACATGTAAAAGAATAACAGAAAAGAATAAAAAAATTATATGTATACACAAGTTAATCCAGACATGTTTTTGTTTCTCCATTTTTTCCTTTCCCCATTTGTTTTTTTCTTCTCGTTTCTTTTTGTAGAAGAGCGTAGGCTCGAAACATTAAAGACTCTTCTATTTTTTCCTAAGCGTCAAACTAATACACCTTGGTTATTGTTCCCTCACTTCTCTCTGTCTTTTGTTAACTTTTGTTAAGTGTACAATTTTGAACTATACACACACACACACATATATATACGTATTCATAAACACATACATACATATATACTATCTCTATCTCTTTCTCTTTATCTCATATCTTCTTCCCAACTTGCGCCTTGACTTCAGGTGAATCGCTAAATCCAGTAAAATAATGAAGGAATTGTAATTAATAAATTAGAAATTCTTTACTTGCAACATCAAGTATTGTAGTGCCTACTTAACTACAGAAACTATAGACACACAATCTCCCCATACACACCCAGACATGCATATATATATATATATATATATATATATATT
>NC_068991.1:62154820-62155302 GCF_001194135.2 Octopus bimaculoides
CATAAGGCACCTATTATGATGGGAATTGTTTCTGTTTTTAGATTCCACATTCGAGTTACCTCTATTTCCAGGTCTTTATTATTATTATTATTATTATCATTATTATTATTATTATTATTATTATTATTATTATTATTATTATTATTATTATTATTATTATTATTACTATTATATATATATACGTATTCATAAACATACCCCGTGCACATCAGTTCCGTAGGCTCGTTATAGTGAACTAGCTCGTTGGACTCAGGCGAATTCGGTTTCCTGAGTCCGATGAACTAGTTTCCTAAAACGAGCCAATTGCGTACATGCTCGCGCATGCGTGTGTGTACATATATGCATATATATATATATACATATATATATATATATATATATGTAATTGTGTATTTATATATATATATATGTATATATATAATATAATATATATATATATATATATATATATACACACATATATATATATATATATGTATATA
>NC_068991.1:62155678-62156951 GCF_001194135.2 Octopus bimaculoides
ATATATATATATATATATATATATATATATATATACTACTGCTGCTACCCCATATGAAGGGCATTATCATTTGTAAGCCACGTCAAGAGTTTGCTCCCAGATGTGACTGTCGAGGTACTGAAACAGTTGTTTATGAAGCTGAAGTTACAGCAGTGCTTCAAGATAAAATGATAGAGAAAAAATTACAGTGGTATATGCGAAGGCGCTTTTAAAAACCGTTATGCAAACCACCAGTCTTGTTTCCGATACATCGCTAAAAATAAGGCCACTAAGTTGGTTAGTCATGTATGGGACCTGAAGACCAACAGTACACCGCATACAATCAAGTGGAGAATCATGCAGAAATCTACACCATATATAAATGGATCAAAGAGATGCAAGTTATGCATTTCAGAAAGATCGCACGTTAGAATTCCGCAGAGCTATTTAATTCCAGATCCGAAATTTTTAGCAAATTCAATCACAATGACAATTTTTATTTGTCAAACTGGGGGACACCACTCCATATTGAGTAACTATGTCACAGACACTGGATTCCTTTCTGTCATATTATCCTACACCAGCTAGATTAATTATGGTTTCTACAGTGAAAGAGAATGAAGATCTTGGTTTTCTTACCTTTCTTTTCTTTCATCATGCTTCACTTTTCGCATCAACTCTTTGGGTTTTTTTCTCGTTTTCTTTTTCCTTCACGTTCTTTATTTTCTTCATGCTTTCTCCTTGTCCAGTATGCATCCTGACTTTAAAGTACATCTAACGTTATGAACAGAGCCTGAAAGACAGCTTGGATATAAATGGTATGTTATATAAATCTGTCAATTTAGTGTATCTTAATGCATGAAACTATTGATAACTTTTTTGTAATTATGTATGTTAAATTATACATGTGTGCTGGTGTGTGTGTGTGTGTGTGTATGTGTTTCACATTAACCTATTACTCAAATTGCTCTAGTGAAACTCAGAGAAACGACCCAGGAGAATTCACTTTTAATAAAAAATGCAAACTGTACTTCAGGTATTGAATATTTTGCTTCTTTCATTTGTAAATACAAACGTTTAACAGTACACGCAAGCTACGCACACACACACATACACAAACAAACACACATAAACACATACACACACACGCACACGGGCGCGCGCGCGAATGTATACAAACATATATGTATATGCATGTATATACATAAATATATATATATATATATATACTTGCACACACATATATATATATATATATATATATATATACTTGCACACACATTAGCATAGATAT
>NC_068991.1:62156961-62158073 GCF_001194135.2 Octopus bimaculoides
TATATATACATATGTAGATATATATGTATATATATATATACATACATATGCGTATATATATATATATATGCATATGCATATGTATAATGAAAGATAGGAATATATATTTGTACATATCTATCTACATACACACGTATGTACGTATGTACATACGGAGAGACATAGATAGAGAGAGGGGGAGACAGAGGGATAGAGAGAGAGAGACAGACAAACAGACAGGGAGAGGAGTGACAACAGGGCAGGCAGACATACATGCAGACAAACAGCAGGAAAGGCAGGCAGGCAGGCAGGCAGCCAATCAGACAGTCAGACAGGATGAAAGAAAAACTACAAAGGGAACAAATTAAATATCAATACAAGTACAAAAGAACGTAAATTGCATTACATATAGGCGCGAGCATATGTGCGCATGCGCATAAAAACACACGCTCGCGCGCGCACACACATATGCAGACACACACATATACTTACATACATACTCAAATATATATATATGTAGTTAAATAAACATGCATCTATGATGTCATTAGTAATCACATGTTGATGATAGACAGAAGCTTAATTAGGAAATTGCTTGATCATTAAGCGTGATAGCCTGGTTGGTGTCCCACTTCTTGTGCGTCTCTCCCGTTTCTTCTCTCCTTTGCAATATCTCTCCCTACATCTCTCTCTCTGTGTCTCTCTCTCTCTCTCTCTCTCTCTCTCTCTCTCTCTCTCTTTAAACACATGTATATATATATATATATATATATATATATATATATATATATATATATATATACACACATACAGATGTATTTAATTTAACCTTCATCGGCTTTCATTAATCTGGCGTCATACACATTTGAACGATGGATGTACGTGTATGCAAATGAGCCTGAGTGCATACTTATAGGAATGCATATATGTAAATAGAATACGTAGATTTCACACACACACACACACACATACGCACACACGCACACACACACACACATACACACAGATATATTTTTTAGTGTGTGTATATATATTTAAGTATGTATAATCAATATCAACCATTATACCTTAGAAGAAATCAATTCAAAGACACACACACACACACACACACACACACACACACACACACACAC
>NC_068991.1:62158083-62160227 GCF_001194135.2 Octopus bimaculoides
ACACACACACACATATATATATATATATACACCTATATATATATTTGTGCGTGGGTGTGTATACGTTTACGCAAGCACATATATACACGCATATTTATACGCCCCCCCACATACACACAGATAAAATTATGCACACATTTACATGTATATATACACAGATATATACTGATCTATTAAACACTGCGATATATAATTACACCTTCGTTCACAATCGCGTTTGCGTATGTGTGTGTGTGTGTGTGTGTGTGTGTACTTTAAACCTAGATTATTAAGAAATTGATTTACCTCGACTTCGTACAACGATCTCAATTATATACAGGATCAAGAAAATGGAATTCTGCAATGTCTTTCTATTCTCTATAGGTAGCATTGGTATTTTTATGTGAAATAATTTTGATCGAGAATCGAAATCGCGCCGCGGGCTCGTTGCACCGAATAGTTAAATGCACTCTTAGCGTTCTATTATTGTTCCCATTCAACTTTTGCAGTCTAAATATTAGCCATCTATATTCTGCTACTGTTTTGCGTCTCGATAAAATGGCCGCACTCTGAACTCTTCTTTGCAATTGTTGATTCAGCTCAAATATATATCAGGAAACGTATCGGCCGTAGGTCGATAATGCAAATGGATGAAGCTTTTTTATAATTTATGATTTGCAAAAGATGCTGGCATAGGTGCATGGTTAAGAAGTTCCCTTTATAATCACGTGGTTTCGGTTTCAATCTAATGGCGCTGCAACTTGAGCAAGTGTTTTCTAGCATAGCTCCTCAATCAATGCCTTGCGAGTGAATTTAGTAGACATTAACTGTATGAAAGCCCGTCATATTTTTATATACGTATACATACATACATACATACATACATACATACATACATACATACATATATATATACATACATACATACATATATATATATATATGGGAGAATATACAAAAAATAACAACAGACGAGGACAGGTGGTGTAAATAACAAAAGTATATATTAGTATGTATATATATATATATATATATATATATATATATATATATATATATATATATATATATATGTAGGCGCATGAGTGGCTGCGTGGTAAGTGAGCTTGCTTCCCAGCCGCATGGTTCCGGGTTCAGTCCTACTGCGTGGCACTTTGGGCAGGTGTCTTCTGCTATAACCTCGGGCTGACCAAAGCCTTGTGAGTAAATTCAATAGACGGAAACAGAACGAAGCCCGTCGTATATATATATGTATGTATATAATTATGTATCTGTCTTTGTCCCCACCACTATCGCTTGACAACCGATAGGATAAGTACTAGGCTTACAAAGTCTTGGGGTCGATTTGTTCGACTAAAGGCGGTGCTCCAGCATGGCCGCAGTCAAATGACTGAAACAAATAAAAGAATAAAAGAATAGTACATAACTGCCTGAAATTCGCACAAAAATACTATTAAAAAATGGAGGCATCAGATTTGCAGTCATCCTCACTGCATTTTTATCGCAAAATTCAACTTCGACATCGACTGTGCGAAAAGATGTTGCGAATCAAAAAGCAGAAAAGATACCAGAGAATAACAAAATGAATATAAAGTAAGATATAAAGAAACAAACTGAAAAACACAATCGAAAATTCGAGACCCGATATTGTCATCTTAGATATAAAGTGCACCGGCCTATTGAAAGAGGTGGCATGTCCATTTGATACCACCATTAATAGCAGTTGCACAGCTAGTACTACTACCACCACCACCACCACCACCACCACCACCACAACCACCACCACTACTACTACTACTACTACTACTACTACTACTACTACTACTACTACTACTACTACTACTACTACTACTACTACTACTACTACTACTACTACTACTACTACTATCTCGACCTCTAGCACCAGTCACCACTACTACCACAACTACCACCAACACCTAAAACCAAAACTACAACTATTACACAACCAGTAATCTCACCACTAAAAGGCACAATGTCACAATTCCCTGCAACAATGTCCTCCTACAACTCCAGCACCACTACTACCAACACTATCTCAGTATCATAAACACTGCAACCACAACTACTACCAGCACCAACAACACTTCATCCCACACAAGCACCGCACCAACACAGCCAATATGACAACTAATACCACCACCACC
>NC_068991.1:62163942-62164396 GCF_001194135.2 Octopus bimaculoides
CACGAAGCAAATACCACCACTACTGTTACCACGATTAAAAGCCGTTGCACAGCTAGTACTACTACTACCACCACCACCACAACTACTACTACTACTACTACTACTACTACTACTACCTCGACCTCTAGCACCAGCCACAACTACTACCAGCACTACCACAACCATCATCCCAATAAATAGCAAAGCCACAACTACCACCAACACCAAAACCAAAACCAACACTACAACCATTACACAACCAGTAATCTCACCACTAAAAGGCACAATGTCACAACCCCCTGCAACAATGTCCTCCTACAACTCCAGCACCACTACTACCAACACTATCTCAGTATCATAAACACTGCAACCACAACTACTACCAGCACCAACAACACTTCATCCCACACTAGCACCGCACCAACACAGCCAATATGACAACTAATACCACCACCACCACCACCACCGCAACAAC
>NC_068991.1:62164922-62166295 GCF_001194135.2 Octopus bimaculoides
AAGAAGAAGTGAAAGAAGAAGAAGAAGAAGAAGAAGAAGAAGAAGAAGAAGAAGAAGAAGAAGACAAAGAAGAAGAATATTATTATGTTCTCTTTCTCGGTCTCTCTGTCTTTCTCTCTCTTTCTCTCTCTCTGTATATTTGAGAAAGAGGTGATCAGAGTGAAAACAACCATAACAACATCGACAACAATTGCTACGACAGCTTTGATGATGATGATGATGATGATGATGATGATGATGATGATGGTAATGAATAGGAAAAGAAGGTGAAGATGAAGAAAAAATAAAAAATGAAGAAGTATTTAAGAAGAGAAAGGAGAAGTGGAGAGAAAGAAAAAGGAAATGATGATGATGATGATGATGATGATGGAAGAGGATGAGGAGAAGAAATCGGAGATGCAGGGGGTGGAAGAGAAAGGAGAACGGGAGAAAAGGAGATAAAATGGAAAGAGAAAGCGAAAGAAGAAGAAAAAAATAATAAATGGAAGATGAAAAATAACTGACAAAAGAGTAGAAATAAAAAGAAAAAAGAAAAAAAACAATGATGAATATAAGGATGTAAATAAGAAGACAATCGAAAGGTGATGTCTGAAAACAAGATGGCTGCGAGAAAAGAAAATGGAAGAATAGAAAACTGGAATAAAAAACGGAGTCGAAACAAAAGGCGATATAAAAATTGTACAGAGAATAATAGAAATATTAAGAAGAAGAACAACGACAACAGAAACGTAGCAGAAATAAGTTGATATAAAATATAAGAATATGCCATGAAAAGAAATGAGAAATGGGGGCCAAGGAATGAAGGGATGGGGAGTGGATGGGAGTGGATGGGAGTGGATGGTAAGGAGATGGGAGATGAGCGGGAGAAGTGTGAGTTCTTTGCTTCGTATCGTGTGTTTCTGGGTTCGATATCATTGCACGGTGGTTTGTATATTAACGCATTGAGAATGGGATTCGGTAAGGTACACATATATGCAAGCATATATGTGCGTGCATGAGAATACTTACATAAAACATACAAATCTGCATACATACATACATATAAACATACATACAGACATACATACATGCATACATACGTACATACAAATCTGTATACATACATACATACATACATACATACATACATACAAACATACATACAGACATACATACATGCATACATACGTACATACAAATCTGCATACATACATACATACATACATACATACATACATACAAACATACATACAGACATACATACATGCATACATACGTACATACAAATCTGTATACATACATACATACATACATACAAACATACATACATACATACATACAAACATACATACATACATACATACATAAGTACCGTGCTGTTGATGTTGAAATTC
>NC_068991.1:62169744-62170920 GCF_001194135.2 Octopus bimaculoides
ATCATCATCATCATCATCACCATCATCACCATCATCATCATCACCACCATCATCATCATCATCATCATCATCACCATCATCATCATCACCATCATCATCACCATCATCATCATCATCATCATCATCATCATCATCATCACCATCATCATCATCATCATCACCATCATCATCATCATCATCATCGTTACCACCAACAGCAATGACGCCGGCGACAACGAAAGCAACAACTAATTTCAGATACGATAAAATGGGTCAGTTGTTTGGGTGGAGGAGGGAGCGGTGAGAGGGGGGATGTAAGTAGTGGTGGTGGTGGTGGTGGTGGGGGTGCGATATACCATCATGTCGTTAAATCAGACTAGTTGAGAAACGGTTCTTCTATGAAGATAAAGATCAATATATGGAATTAAAAGAGTTTCATTGCTTTCGCAGACCAAACGATGTCTTTCACCTAGGATACAGTAATCTCTGGTTGTCTAAGACGATAGAGTTTCCGCTAAGAAGACTTTTAAACATTAACCTTTTGCCTGCCCAAAGCATTTCCAATGAGTTTGTCCTAAACGTCCATCCTTGTTTTCAGATTTTCAGTCAGCCCTTGCTTCATACCTTCTAATGCTTTTCCTTTCGTAAGTCCCATGTTACTCTGACAGTTGGGGAAAAATCTGCGAGTGTGTATCATATATAATGCTTTGAGCACCAAAGAAATGTGTCCTCTGTATCACATGTTGATACACGGGACAAGCAAAGATTTAAAATCTCTTGCCATCTTCATTTTTACATCATTTACATTATTTACATTTGACGGATATTTGTCCTCATCTTGTTTGTTGTTAACACAACGTTTCGGCTGTTATACCCTCCAGCTTTCTTCAGGTGTCTTGGGGGAAATTTCGAACTTGGGTTCTCATTCCTAAGGTATTTTTCAATGTTATTATCATAATTATTATTATTATTTTTATTATTATTATTATTATTATTGTTATTATTATTATTATTCAGGTCACTGCTTGGAATCGAACTCGGAATCTTGGGGTTAGTAGCCCGCGCCCTTAACCACTACGCCATATGCCGAAGATTCCGAGTTCGATTCCAAGCAGTGACATCATCATCAACAACAACAACAACAACAACAACAACAACAACAACAACAACAACAACAATAATAATAATAGTAATAAT
>NC_068991.1:62171368-62173138 GCF_001194135.2 Octopus bimaculoides
ATCGTATTGATTTTTGGTTTAACACATGAAACTATTATCTAACTCTTTGCCTTTATTTAATGACACACACACACACACACACACATATATTCTTTTACTTGTTTCAATCATTTGATTGTGGCCATGCTGGAGCACCGCCAGTCCAAAGTATTTTCACAAGCTTGTTTTAAACGGCCATACTTGTTTTCAGACTTTTACTTAAGCGCTTTTCTCATAAATTCTGAGTAATATAAAGAAAGCTTTCCATTCACAAGTCCCAAGTTACAATGGCGATTGAAAAAAACAACAAAAAAAAAAGACTAGCATTGTGTATCATATACGACGCATGAACTCCAGGAAAATATGTCCTATAAATTACATGATATCCACAAGACCGGCAAATGGTTAAAAATCACTTTGCTATCTTTATATTTCTCGAGAGATCTTCTTTCACGTTCATCTTGGGATTAACACGTGAAACAATTATTTAATCTTTTGTCAGTCCAAAAGCAGTTTCATAAGCTTGTCCTAAACAGCCATACTTGTATCTTTTAATTTTTACTTGTTTTACTCAGTTTCCGGCCATGTTGGGGCACCGCCTTGAAGGGTTCTCGATGAACAAATCGAACTCAGTACTTATTTTTTGTCAACCCCGACTCTTATTCTGTCAGCCCCTTTCACCGAATCAATACGGGAACGCAAACAAACCAGCACCTGTTATCAAGCAGCAGTTGGGGGGACAAATACAAAGTTACACACGCATTCATTCACATACACGCTCGCACACACACACACACACACACACACACATACACACACACACAAAATACACATACACATACATACATACATACACAAGTGGGTTCTTTCAGTTTCCGTCCACTAAATCCACTTATAGATCTTTGGTCGTCCCATGAGCTGTTGTAGAATACTTGCCCAGGGTGGCACGCAATGGTACCGAACCCGAGTCCACGCGGTTGGGAAGCAAGTTTCCTTTCATAAGACCAAAGTTTTTCCTGTGGTTTAAAAAAAACATGTGGAATGTGTATCGTGTTTGATGTATGGACGCCACGGAAATATGTCCTGACTATCACGTGATACACAAGACAGGAAAAGAGTTAAGGAGTAGAACAACTGAAATTAATAACGTAGGGGGCGCCACTGGTATGAAAAAACATCCGTTACAGAAAATGTTGTTGTTGCATATATTATCAGAGAGTAAAAAAGAAACAGAAAAACGGCTAAATTTGCTAATTAGATATAATGATGTGATGAGGAAGAGACAATATTAATTAATTGGCTGATGTTATTTTAATTATTCTGACCGTTATTGAGATAATTCCCGGATATGTTTACTTGTAGACTGTGTTTACGTATATCGGCGAAAGAGAAGCAGGAACCGAGAAAGAATGAGAGGGAGACAGACAGACAGACAGACAGACAGACAGACAGTCAGAGAGACAGATAGACACAGAGGGAGAAAGAAAGATACAGAAAGAGACAGACAGAGAGGGAAAGAGACGGGGAGAGCGTCGATTGAGACATGTAAAGACAGACAGGGTGAAGGAGAGAGAGAGAGAGAGAGACAGACAGACAGACAGACAGAGAGTGACATATACAGGAGAGAGAGGTATAGATCAAGAGATAGATAGACAGATAAACGCACACACACAGACACACACACACACACATATGCATATACATACACACACAAACACACACGTACACACACAAGCACACACATATACATATACATATAGACATACATTTACATATATATATATATATATA
>NC_068991.1:62174320-62176872 GCF_001194135.2 Octopus bimaculoides
TGTGTGTGTGTGTGTGTGTGTGTGTGTGTGTGTGTGTGTGTGTGTGTGTGTGTGTTTATATACATACACATATTAACAGACAATAAGAAGAAATGTTTTGAGAGTTCTCAGAAAATACTTGAAAAGAGAATACAGTAACCCCTTACCATATCGCGATTCACCTATCGCGGTCGGTTTTGGAACGTAACACCAGCGATAGTCGAGGGATTACTGTATATACATTCTTCTTAAAACATGTTACTGGTTTTACTTTATGAAATAAGAATATGGAATGAACAGGCTTTAATCACAACAATTGTTTCTCTGCATTGGTAACAGCTGTTAGTTTCTGAGTTTTCCATATCATACTATCACATAAACATTATAGAAAATTACATGGTGCAGTAGTAGCTGTGTGCCTGCATGTCATCAGATGAGTGGCTTTGAAAGTATTGTTAGCAGGAAAAGAGCTGAAATATTTGCACACTATTAGCATTATTTACATTATTTACATTTGACGGATATTTGCTTTCATATCGTTTGTTGTTAACACAAAGTTTCGGCTGATATACCCTCCAGCCTTCATCAGGTGTCTTGGGTAAATTTCGAACATGGGTTCTCATTCCTAAGGTATTTTTCGATGTTATCATCATCATCATCATCATCATCATCTTCATCATCATCATCATCATCATCATCATCATCAGCAGCAGCAGCAGCAGTAGTAGTAGTAGTAGTAGTAGTAGTAGTAGTATTCAGGTCACTGCCTGGAATCGAACTTGGAATCTTGGGGTTAGTAGCCCACGCTCTTAACCACTACGCCATGTGCAAACAAGATGAGGACAAATATCCATCAAATTTAAATAAGGTAAATAATGTAAATAATGCACATAATTCTTCATCTCTTAAATATAGAACTTTATGTTTTCACGCTTTTAACGCGAATAAATTGCCATAAATTATGGTATAAGATTCATGCTGTGCCTTAGGTTGAAATATTCTTGAAATTTTTCGTTTAAGAGTACTTAAGTAGTAAAAGAAGACTGAAGTGTGCTTATCACACCACACCATTTTGGTCCTGTCGTTTTAACCCTAAATGTTGTAAGTTATAAAAGATAACATCCCGCTAAGCTATAGTTTCATAATCGAAAAATATAAGGATTAATATATACAAATATGAAATTCAATCACCTGCTGAATATTCAGTGAAATCTAATATATTCACGTTGAAAAGGGGGCATGACCTAGTAATTACTGAGTTGGAACTCACGATCGCAAGATTCTGGTTTCGGTTCCCAGACCAGCGACACGTTGTAGTCATGTGCAAAACACTGTATTTCACGCTGCTTCAGTTCGCTCAACAGTAAATGGGACGTTTGGTGTTCCAGACTGGTGAATATGGGCTGCCAGCCTATACCAACAGAATGGCATCATTAGAAAGCTACAGCAATGCAAGGAAGCGCATTGTGGTCAGCGGTGTATAACAACATCCGATAGTCTGATCGATGGAGCGATACAATGATGTTCACGTTATGATCAGATGACGTTGCGTTGATAAGTATTGTTATTTCGAAGACACCCCCCCCCCAGTACTAAAAGTTAGGTATCATTCTATTTAGGAGTGGTTGTAATTTACTTATGGAATATATTTATCGATACGGATGTACATTGGGTAAATGCGTTTGAAAGCTGTGATTTCTGTGGTTTGTTTGTTCCCGAACAACATTTATTTTATTGCTGTTGACACAGCCGGATTGAATGGTACTGTTCAGGTGTCGAAACCATAATGATATCCGTGGGGCAGCTGATGATGGATTGTTGGTATGGTTGTTTTTGTATATGTAGATTAGTATTATTGGATTGTTGGTATGACTGTGGAATAGTATTATAACACTAGTTTGATGCTCGGGAAAATGAAAAAGTATTTTACGTTTCAAGCCCAAGCTCTTCAACAGAAATGAATATGAGAAAATAAACACAGAGAGAACGAAAAAGAGAGAAACGTGTAGATTTAGCGGTCAAGCAAATTCACTCACACGTTGACCCGAGCTATAGCCGAAAACTCTTACCCAAGGTACCATACAGTGAGACTGAACCCGAAACAACATTGGTTGCTAAGTGAATTTCCTAATTACATTGCAATGCCTGCTCCTAATGGTCAGTTCTTCAACACATCTCTTCATATACGCGTTGTAACTATTGCCTGGATATACGATTCAGAAAATCACTGAATAAACAGTTATTCCAGATATTTCGAAATATTCACAGGTTAAGCGAGCAGTCGTAGATACAGTGATGTCGTACGTACGCTTCGCAATTCTAACTTTCTGACTACATATTTCCAAACACATGAGTTTGCGAAGACGCGAAACGTTTAGAACAATATGATTTGTCTTGCTTCCATTTTGGGAGACTTATATGGTTTAAAGACACCCCCACCCCACAAAAAAAGGAGAGAAAAAGAACCAAAAGCTTTGAAGTTGTTTATTTTGCAAAACTAGATTCTTATTTGCTCTCACGCAATTATAACTTCTTTTCTCTTTTTCACATTCTCGCATATGTATATGTATATA
>NC_068991.1:62176923-62177838 GCF_001194135.2 Octopus bimaculoides
TATATATATATATATATATATATATATATATATATATATATATATGTGTGTGTGTATGTATATTATATCTATATTTATACGTGTATGAGTGGGTGGGCGGTTGGATGTGCATGTGTGTGTGTGTATGTACGAGTGAGTGTATATGTTTGTATATATGCATATCTATCGATAGGCAGAGATGTGCGTGTGTATGTGTGTGTATGTATGTATGTATGTATGTATTTATGCATAAACGATCTATTTTTCCTTTTAGTGTTTGCTTTTTTCTGACTTATGGACAACTAACTGATAATTTATATACTCACAAACACACACATAAACGCACTGACATAAACACACACACACACACACACACGCACACACATAAACACAGACACAGACACAGGCATCGGTTTCTTTCATATTTGTCGTATACATATTCATACTGTTTTGCATAACTTTATCTTCATCCCTTAAACTGTTGTTAGACATTTTTTGCTTATACTCACACGCACTTCTAACATTTTTGTCCTTTATTATTTTTTTTATATCCTCCTACACATTTAACCATTTTTGTCGAAATTTTTTCAGCCACAATTTTATATCGCTTTGCATGACCTTACATCTCACCTCCACCTGGCGCATTCCACTCCATTTTGTTTTTTATTCCAAATAACTGTTATATTGTCAACCAATAAGATCTTTTTTTCTTCTATCTTCCTCTCTCTCTCTCTCTCTCTCTCTCGTTTTTCTTTCTTTTATTTTTTATTTCTTTACTTATGCCTGTTTTATCCAGTCAGCGTTTGTTGTGATATTCAAGCCTCTTTACTTTATGTCTATTCTATTATACACCATTTTTATGTTCAAATTTTTCGTACCAATAGAGAGAGCACCATTAGTTTCATGCTAGATTTCCTTCTGCGCGTGACATGGCGT
>NC_068991.1:62178098-62179431 GCF_001194135.2 Octopus bimaculoides
ACATATTATTGAAACTAAATTTCTTCACGTCCCGACTTTCACGTGCTCTTCTATACTTGTGTGAATGTATGTGTCTGAAGATGTAAGTGTGTATATATGTGTGTTTGTCTGCATGTTTTTGTCTCTCTCTGCCTCCTCTCTCTCTCTCTGTGCCTCCTCTCTCTCTGCCTCCTCTCTCTCTCTCTCTCTCTGTGCCTCCTCTCTCTCTCTCTCTCTGCCTCCTCTCTCTCTCTCTCTGCCTCCTCTCTCTCTCTCTCTGCCTCCTCTCTCTCTCTCTCTCTCTGTATATACATATGTGTGTGTGTATGTGAACGTGCTAGTATATACTTTCATAAACGCTTACATATATGGGTATATATACATACATATGGTCACTCGCATACGTGTGCTCGTGTGTATGTGTATATGCGTGTGTGTGTGTGTGTGTGTGTGTGTGTGCGCGTGTGCGCGTAATATCAGGTGATATATTTCTCTGTATATGTGAATGTATAGACAAATACATGTCTATGTCTTTGATAGTTTTTAAGAGTTTATAGATGCGAAAGCGCTTGTTAGGTCGTTTCATGACAGAATCGTTAGAATGTCAGACATTTCATCCGCTTCTGCGTTCAAATAACTCGGAGGCTGTATGTGTCTTCCATCTTTGCGGGGCTCACTAAAATTTACGAATTTACTTTCATTAACCAAGAACCCGGATCGATTTCCTCAATTATAAATCTCTAAGGTCGTTCAACGCAGTCTCTCACTTCGTTATGGTAACTCCAGAGCGGACATTGAGGCAATGCAATATTGTCTCTCGCCCTCCCTTTAAAAAGAATCATGTCTGGTGTGGAGAAGAGGCCCTGATTCTTGGCTAATAGCTAGCATTTGCATACAGTTCAAACCAAGCCTGCGCACTGAGAGGACACCTCAGTGTCCCCTCATCACGTTCAGACAACACAGACCGAAGTAAGACATTCCAACAGCTGATCCAAATCAAAGAAGATACCTAGAGAAATTCCTTCAAGAAACACCATGCAAACCATCGACAATCAGATAAAATTCCGTTCCTTACTCGACTGGAGGTTGTAGTATTCCAAAACATGACTTCTCAGAGTGGGGTAGGCTATTAAATTAGACATTGAACAACACTAGTAAAGGTCCACACCTACGTCAGTTACCTGTTAGTATGTAGATATGCACGTACGTTCGCATGAATGCGTATATACATACATACATAATTACACACATATATATATACATGCATACATACACACACACACACACACACACACACACACACACACACACACACACACACATATATATATATATATATATATATATATATATA
>NC_068991.1:62183384-62184787 GCF_001194135.2 Octopus bimaculoides
TGTGTGTGTG
Organism: Octopus bimaculoides; assembly: GCF_001194135.2. Lineage (NCBI taxonomy): Eukaryota > Metazoa > Mollusca > Cephalopoda > Octopoda > Octopodidae > Octopus > Octopus bimaculoides. Next base: position 62,183,395 of record NC_068991.1, read on the forward strand.
TGTGTGTGTGTGTGTGTGTGTGTGTGTGTGTGTATGCATATATATATGCATATATATATAGTTAATTAAAAAACGGAGAAAAAAATAGAGCAAAAGACAAGAAAATAAACAACACCGTGAGGACGTAACACATGCAAAGTATCAATAAGACGCTCGGAGAAGGAAAAGGGTGGTCGTTTTATATTTTGAGCATAGCTCTTCTTCGGAAACCGGAATCACAAGGGCCTTGTGCTCTGTGGTTCTCAACCGGGGTTCATATTGCCTTTAGGGTCCATAAGATATTTTGTTGAAGTTTATGAGCAATAAATTGCTTCTAAATATTTTGTGTATTGTAGAACAACACAAAATATTCTAATTTTATTTTTCGAAATCCTAATAATTTTTTATTATAAAAATACAGCACGTTTTTTTTTCCATGTACATCAAATGGCTATGGGGGTCCCGTAGAGTAAAATAAGCATCAAAGAAGTTCACAGGTTAAAACAAAATGGTTGGGCACCACTGACCTGACATATCTTTCTTTTTTCTAAGAGAATTTTGCAATTTAAAAGGGATTTGAACGCTATAACTCGTAGATCGAGCAATGATATATTTATTTCTTTATTGCTCACAGGGGGCTAAACATAGAGGGGACGAACAAGGATAAACAAAGGGATTAAGTCGATTGCATCGACCCCAGTGTGTAACTGGTACTTATTTAATCGACCTCGAAAGGAAGGATAGCAAAATCGACCCCGGCAGAATTCGAGCAATGACATATTGACAGCATTGTGATTTCATTCGATCTTCAGAAGCCAGCCTTTCAGCTTTGCCACGTTTAACGTAGACAGATACAGCAAATGTAGAAAGAAACAGGGAGATAAGTAGATAAATAAATAGATAGATAGATAGATAGATAGATAGATAGATAGATAGATAGATAAATAGATAGATAGATAGATAATGAAAGAGGTAATGATGGAGAAGAGAAGAAGAAAGGAGAAGAAATGGAGAGATGGATAGTGGGACAAAGAACTATAAGTGTACACACACACAAACATATACACATATATACACACACAAGAAGTTAAGGAAAGAGAGGGCACTGGTTTCAAGATGGCGAAATAGAGGGAAATATTTGGATTGTAATAATCAATTGGGATGTTTTGGAAAGAAAAGAACGAAGTTGCTATTGATTTATCGATCAGAATCACATGGTATAAGACGGAACGTGGACTAAAATATATAGATTCTGGGACGTATTCTAATCCTGGGACCGATATTATTGATAGTGAATGGAGAGGGATAAATGTATGCACGTGTGTGTATGTATGTGTGAGTGTGGATATATGTGTACACGAATATGTGTATGTGTGTGTGTATGTATATGCATATATATACATATATATATATA
>NC_068991.1:62184797-62185236 GCF_001194135.2 Octopus bimaculoides
ATATATATACTTGCATGCAGGCAGACATACATGTATAGGCATATTTATATGTATATATCTTTATAAGGAATTTGATAATATATGCATACGTATTTAATGCACGTATGTACATACGGATATACACACACGCTAATATATACATATACGTTCTCTCTCTAGTAGTTTAGATCGTACGTAAAGCTAATTGTTTTTCAATACGTATTTATGGAGCAATTTCTGCAAACTGTTACATAAAAAAATCTCAATGTATAATAATTTGAAAATATATAAACACAAACACACACACATAGATATATGTACTTATATATATGTATATGTGTAAGTGTATATATATGTGTATATGTACATATATGTATGCATTCATATGTGTATATATATATGTGTATATATATATATATATATATGTATGTATGTATGTATGTATGTATATATATATATA
>NC_068991.1:62186064-62186944 GCF_001194135.2 Octopus bimaculoides
TTTATTGCTACAGAAGAAAGCGCTGGTTTCTAGGTCTAAGTCTCCTTCATTGGAATGTCGATAACATCAGCAACGTAATTCTACATGTTTATGCATATGTGTAAGTATTTGGAGTCAGTGCTTGTACAGATCTATATACTTTGCTTGATGTAGGTATACTTACGTAGGCGCAGGTGTGTTTGTGTGGTAAGAAGCTAACTTCCCGGCGAGCTGGCAGTATCGTTAGCGCGCCGGACGAAATGCTACGTTCTGAGTTCAAATTCCGCCGAGGTTGACTTTGCCTTTCATCCTTTCGAGGTCGATAAATTAAGTACCAGTTACGCACTGGGGTCGATGTAATCAACTTAATCCCTTTGTCTGTCCTTGTTTGTACCCTCTGTGTATAACCCCTTGTGGGCAGTAAAGAAATAAGAAGCTAACTTCCCAACCACATGGCTCTGGGTTCAGTCCCACTACGTGACAACATGGGCAAGTATCGTGTATAACCTTATAGCCTCGGATCGATCAAAGTATTGTGAGTGGATTTTACATGAAGAAAACTGAAAAAAGCCCGTCGTTTATATACAGGGCATCCCAAACAATTTGACATCATTCCATCTTCATTTCATCTCAAATAATATCAAATTTTTGGGGACAACCTGTATATATATATATATATATATTGATAGAAAGGATAACAAAAGAAAGAAAGAGACCTCGATATTATGTAAATAGAGGAATTTATCTGTAAAAATATGTGACACTTATTCGGTATCCATAATAAAACTCCGAGTTTCGGATGCCGGGGTGGGAACCCACGCCAACATCTCTTCAGTTATCCGGCCATGGAAAATTCCTGTGAAAAATACGTAGGCGCATTTCGTATTTTTTTTTTTCATTT
>NC_068991.1:62187643-62188853 GCF_001194135.2 Octopus bimaculoides
AGAATCCCCATTTTCGAGTAAGGAAATTCTGATACTGCAAAAAAAAAACAAAAAAAAACGGCATTTTAAAATTTTGATTCCCCACCTCCAAATTCTTCAATTTTCACTTTTTTCAGAAATTATTATTATTTTTTTTTTGCGAAATACGTAGAAAAATATGGAGGTTATGACTGTAAAAAATATTTTTGAAAAAAGTGAAAATTGAAGAATTGGGGCGGGGTGGGAATTAAAATTATAAAGTGCCGTTTTTTTTTTGCAGTATCCTAATCTCCGTACTCGAGAATGGGTGATTCTGTAAAAAAAAAAAATAAAAAATAACGAAAGGGGGTGCGGTCGACAGTCTTTCCGTCCTATGTATGTATATATAAATTCTAAAATCTGTTACATCGACCCCAGTGCACAACTGGTACTTATTTTATCAACCCTCAAAAGGATGAAAAGTAAAATCGACCTCGGCGTCATTTGAACTCAGAAGTTAAAGGCGGATGAAATACCAGTTCACCACCTTATAGTTATAACCAATATATTACACATAATTTTTAAGAACAAAATCTTACATGGACCCCCAAGGATCATATGGACTCCGGTTGAGAACCGCTGTTCTAACCGCCCTTCTAGCACTCCTTTTACCCTTCTCTGTACTGCAGTTATTAATGTTTTCACGGCATTCATTAACCCCAACCCGATTGCAGCTTCCCCCGTTGGCTACCACGGCTCAGGGATTCTACAACGGCTGATCTACAACTCTGCTGTTCATACCGCCAACTACTCAATCACCTTGGACGGTTATACCTGGTATACTCTTTTACACGTTTCAGTCAGTTGACTGCGGCCGTGCTGGAGCACCGCTTTTAGTCGAACAAATCGACCCCAGGACTTATTCTTTGTAAGCCTAGTACTTAATTCTATCAATCTCTTTTAGTTGTCATCATCATCAATGACATCGTCATCGTCGTCATCATCATCATCATCATCATCATCATCAACATCTTCGTCATCATCATCGCCATCATCAAGAACAACAACAGCAACATTAGCACAAAAGTTCATCATCATCACTAACACCAAAGCCAGCAAGCACCACCACCACCACCACTACAACCAACACTACAACAACCACCACCACAACCACCACCACCACCACTACCACCACTACAACCAACACTACAACAACCACCAACACAACCAGCACCGGCACCACCACCACTAC
>NC_068991.1:62188937-62189960 GCF_001194135.2 Octopus bimaculoides
CACCGACACCAATATTGCGTTTATCAATCACTCCCAGCAAACAATTAGAAATAACTGAGAGTAAAGAAACTGACACGGCAGCATCCGGACTATTACGCAGCGGGCGGCGTGTTTACAGTGATACGAACACTATAGCTGCATCGGTGTGTTTAAAGTGATCTACTAAGACTGTCCTCAATACACACACACACACACACATACACACACACACACACACACACACACACACACACACATACAAGCATACACACACATAAACATATATATGTGTAAGTAGTTAGTGTGTTTGTGTAGAACACTATATAGCTGTACATGAAATCTATTAAAGTTCTTTGAGTGCATTCTCTAGATTGTTGCACACATTTCTACTACTAAATGTTTTCATAGCATTTATGATTCAAGTTGTCATAGCTAGTGGCAAGATCGTTGTTGTGTGTATTGTGCGAAAATTGTATAGTGTAGAGGCTGTGTGATATGGAACTGTGCGAAGCCGCATGGGGGATTATATCGTTTGATATTGCTTGGTGCTGTATGAGGAAGAGGTGCGGCGTGTGGTCGTGTGAAAGTTGTGAGGTGAGGATATTTGTGTGTGTGTGTAGTTGTGTCAGATTGCAGGGGAGAGTTGTGTGGAGTTGTGCGGTGACGGGATTGTCTTGTGTGGTGTGATCTCGTGCAGCGAGGTGTGCAAGGTGTGTCGAGTAGGTGGGAGTTGCGTTCATAAGTGGAGCTGTACATAAACTTTGTACTGTGTCAAAGAACATTTGGGTTGATGTGTGAGACCTGTTGATAGGTAGGTGGTAGTGAGAATGATATGTGAAAATGTTTATGATCTATGGTGTGTGTGTGATCGGTGGTGTGTATGTGATTAATGTGTGTGTGTGTGATCGGTGGTATGTGTGCATGTTGTGTGTGGTGTGTATGTGTGATTAATATATATGTATGATGAATGCATGTATCATGCATATATGTATGCATGCATGTAGATATGAATGTGTATATATATATATATATATATATATATAT
>NC_068991.1:62190432-62192935 GCF_001194135.2 Octopus bimaculoides
ACTTCAAGTACTGTTCTCTCTTTTTTCAGCACATCACACTCTTTACCACTTCATACTAAAAATATCCGCCTATGGATATAATAATAGATTACTTTATTTTTTCTGTCTCCGATGAAGGGAAGTACTGGATCTTCCCTGAAACAGCTGTAAGACTCTATCCATAAAATTCTTCAACCTTACCTTTGCTCTCTTTATCTTTTTGTGTTTATATATTTACACACACACATACACACACACACACACACACACACACACACACACGCATATATATATATATATATATATATATGTGTGTGTGTGTGTGTGTGTGTGTGTGTGTGTGTGTATATACGCGTATGCATGTATGCATGCTTGTATGTATGCATACTTGTATATATGTATGCATATATGTATGTATTATGCATGTATGTATGTATATATGTATTATGTATGTATGTGTGTATGTATGTATGTATGTATGTATGCATGCATGTATGTATGTATGCATGCACCTGGCAAAATCATTCAAATCAGGAATCGGACAACATGACCCACTCGAGGAGAGAGTTATTGTTTCCGGGGACATATCCAGGTGTAGGAGGTTTATCCGGGATTTTTTTAAGGAATTTGTTCAATGACTTCTTGAACTTTATGAGGTTTGTTTCTGCTTTAATGTGTTTTGGTGTAATGTTAAAGAGAGCGGGGCCGATTGAGATGAAATAATTGTGCCGTATTTTTGTTATGTGATACGAGTATGATTTATGTTGTGGGCGGATAGCACGGGGTTCAAGTGTTGGGTGTATCTTAAAGGCGATGGCAATATCATTTGGGCAATGCCGATGGAATATTTTCCACATCATACAGATGGTGTAGCGCTCATGGCGGTGTTGGAGGGAATAAAGTTTGAGCTTTTCTAGTCGACACCAACAGTCAAGGCCTGTCATACTATCTATTCTTTTTTGTAAGTGACCTTTGAGGTGCTTCAATTTTCATGATACTTTGTTTCGTGTGTGGAGACCACAGTGGGCAACAGTAACCAAGGTGCAGTCGGGCAAAAGTAAAGAAGGAAAGGATAATGTTGTGGTTATCTCTCGACTGGAAAATTCTGAGAACACATTCTGCGGACCGTGTCAACTTTGCTGTTTATATGAGCGGCCCAGCTTATGATGGTGTCCACCATTACTCCTAAGTCTCTGATGTTGTTGGATGCCATGAAAGTTTCACCTGAAGGAAGAGAGTATGGGAGTTTCAGAGTGTCCTCTTTTCCGAAGTGGATTAACTCAAATTTGTCCTCGCTCAGCAGCATATTATTCTTTTCCGCTCATTGGATGACAGCCAGTAGATCTGACTGAAGGCATGCTCGGTCACTTTCTTCATTGATGACCTTCTGGATCTTGGAATCATCTGCAAAGATTCTTATGTTGTTGTACTTGATGACGTCAGTAATGTCATTGATGTAGATGATGAAAAGAAGTGGGTGCAGCACAGTGCCTTGTGGAACACCACTGCTGACTTTGGTTGTGCTTCATTTTTCGCTTTCGGCTACAATGTGTTGGGTTCTGCCTGTCAGGAAACATTTGATCCATTGTAGTAAATTTCCAAAGACACCGATGTCGGATAGTTTTTTTGAAGAGGATCTTATGATCTACCCTACCAAAGGGCTTGCTGAAATCAAGGTAAATGACATCAGTATTCGAGCCTTCTCTCAAAGCTCTCAAAGTGTCATCAAGGTGATGCAAGAGCTGCATTAGGCAGTTCCTTCCATCACAGAACCCGTGTTGGTTGGGGTTCAGCCGTCTGTTGCTTTCAAGAAAGTGGGTTATTCGTGATCTCACCACCCTCTCAAATACCTTGATGATATGAAGGTGAGCGAGATCGGCCGGTAGTTCACTGCAAGGGATTTGTTTCCCTTTTTGAAAACTGGGACAACAGACTGGGACAGCAAGTTTTCAGGTATATAACCAGCATCCAGTAAATTCCTCCACAGAATAGCAAGTTGGTGTCGGCACACCTTCAGGACACAAGCAGGGAACCTATCAGGGCTTACAGCTGAATGGTGTTTGATTTCGTTTATTGCCGCTAAGACATCAGGGGCGCCAAAACGTTATGTCCGATATAGTTGGTTGAGGATTAACATCACTGATACAGTCCAGATCGGCCATATCAGAATTGCTAAAAATAGAGCAGTACTTTTTCTGCAGTATCTCATTCATGGTTTTGGCATTATCTTGGAGATCGCCATTTTCATTAGAGGGCCAACAGTGGAGACAGTGGCCTTGTGTTTTTCCGCAAAAGAGAAGAGCACTTTGGGGTTGAGTTTGACTTTCTCAACGGCCCATTTCTCCTGAGCTGTTCTTTGGTTATTGATGATGGTCTTCATGCATCGTTGGAGGTTATACTTTCTTGATTCGAGCAGGGAGACAGACGTCGAATTTATATATATGTAAAATTTAATACAGTACGGTATTTATCTGGTATTTATAAGTATAATAAACATGGTATTTATATTTATATTTTATATATA
>NC_068991.1:62193211-62195257 GCF_001194135.2 Octopus bimaculoides
CGTATATATGTATATATGTGTGTGTGTGTGTGTGTATTTGTGTGTCTGTGTTTGTCCCCCCAACATCGCTTGACAACCGATACTGGTGTGTTTACGTCCCCGTAACTTAGCGGTTCGGCAAAAGAGACCGATAGAATAAGTACTAGGCTTACAAAGAATAAGTCCTGGGATCGATTTGCTCGACTAAAGGCAGTGCTCCAGCATGGCCGCAGTCAAATGACTGAAACAAGTAAAAGAGTAAATGAGTAATACACACACACACACACACACACACACACACACACACATATATGATATTTTTGCATATATTTATATATATATAAGCGGTATTTTTATACATTCTTATATCTTTACATCCTTCAACACTTTTTCATAATGTTGGAAACCTTTTATATAATTATATTTTCCCAAGGTTTTTTTTTTAATAAGTTTATCTGTTATAAAACCAATTATCTCATTTTTTTTGCCTTTAATCCCTGGTTTTTCAGTCAATAGAAAATGTGTACTTCATTCTCGTATGAAACCTGAATTTAATTATGGGTTCATTGTTGAATGGTTTTATCATGACCTCCTTAACAAGTTGATTGGATGAAATATTATGAGGCTTCTATTTTATATAAAATTACTCTAGTTTTTTTTAAGGGCTTAAATTGGTTTAGATATCCTTCTTCTCTTACTTGGTCCTTGTATCACTTTCTAAATTTTAAAATTTTATTATTTATAATGCAAAATATAATAATATACAAATTTTGCTAAATTTTGGATATACATTTCCTGTATCCTTAATACCCTGTACCCTTAATGTCCATTTAGGTCTCATTGTGACCGCCTTTGTTTTCTATTTTAGGTCCCTGATAATATTAAAGGAGTTTATGACAACCCTACCCCCTCCCCCTTTCTGGGCATAAACGATTATCTGGGATCTGTTTCTTTATGTAGTCATAACGAATTTATAACCATAGTAATAAATTAGGGGTTTTGAATAGTATATGACATTAATTGTGGAAACGCAATGGCCCAGTGGTTATGGCAGCGGACTCGCGGTCGGAAGATCGCGGTTTCGATTCCCAGACCGGGTGTTGTGAGTGTTTATTGAGCGAAAACACCTAAGCGCCACGAGGCTCCGGCAGTGGTGGTGGTGGGGGGGGGCGACCCCTGTTGTACTCCTTCGCCCCAACTTTCTCTTCCTGTTTCTTGAGTAACGCTGCGATGGACTGGCGTCCCGTCCAGCCGTGGGGAACACATACGCCATAGAAACCGGGAAACCAGGCCCATGAGCCTGGCTAGGCTTTGAAAGGGCGACGTCTATCGTTTTTTTTTTATATGACATTAATTAATTCGTCATCAGCAGCTAGAACTTAACTGTCACTTCCCAGTGGTTTTGATTTTTAGTGGACGTAGTATACTAGCTACATTAGATCTTTTGATGGTGAAAAGGAGATAGATAAATGTAGCTGAATTCCTATCTCATGACCCGCATTGTTATTCTCTTCTGCCACTCCAAATTATAGTTGGGGCATTTCCCCCCTATGTTCATTCTGCTACAATAATGGTAACAGGCATGTAATTCTTTTATTCTCTAGTTCTGATGAATAATTATAATGGAGTATCCTGTATGTTGAAAACCGCAGTAGGACTGGAAAACAAGCTTCTTTATTTCCTCAAATTTGCCATAAAGGCATAAAATAGATAGAAGCAAATGCGGGCTGGAAAACAAAACAAATGAAATGAATGATGAGCGAAATAATGATATTGATGAGGGAAGCAGACGACGCCCGCCGATCGATGCTTCCCAAAAACATTGTTCTTTTTTCTCTTTTATAAAACCAATTGAGTTTATAAACCTCTTACTATAGTTAATTGGGGCACAAGGTCCTTTCAAATGAGGCCCTAAGCCTCTTACATTTTTCACAAATGGACTCCACGTCCTTACAAAATGAGGTACTAAGCCTCTTACGTTTTTTACAACTCGAGGCATTAAAGCCGCTTGCTTCCATGCCGGACCAGGCACACTGCCTCATTCAAGTACCTGGACAGTGCCAAGTC
>NC_068991.1:62196020-62196919 GCF_001194135.2 Octopus bimaculoides
GTGTGTGTGTGTGTGTGTGTGTGTGTGTGTGCGTTTATTACATGATTTCCCTTAGGGTTAGCGATACTAATAACCTGCTGTTAGAGCTCAATATACATGTGCTTCAGAATAAAACGTTGAGTACAGAGAGTAACACAAATTAATTCAATGAGAAGGAAACAAGAATTATGTTATCACTTCATTAATTTACAGCTGTTTCTACTCTAAGAAGCAACACACTCACGGCGAAGTACTTGTGTGTCGTTTTATAGCTTCTTCGGATTATTTAAAATGATGTGAATATTTGAAAGCAATGACCTAAAAAAATGACAACACCGAATGACAAGATTTTACTAAATGTTCTGTGCGTATATGTACAGGTCGTCGTCGACTTGCGACCTATCCGAATTACGACCGATCGACTTTGCGACGATTGGTGCGCCAGCTCCCAGCAGCAATAATAAATAGTCCAGTTGAGATCTAATGGGCTTAATTTCTCTAAAATTAACCCGTGTCTACGAATGAGCAAACGCTTCCCTTCGGTTTGGTTATCGATCGCCATTGTGTTAAATGACTATCCTGTCGCAGAGACATCGAGGCAACCTCGTATTTGTTTATAAGACGACTGCTTGAGACTCCGTAATTTCTGACTAACGCCAGTATAATAGTATAATACAGAATGTCGTGTGTGACTTTTACCTGAGAATGTAACTTAAGAATGTAAAAATATAAAACAAAACTACTTATGATTGACTGCAGAATAAAACCGGATATATAAATCTCTGTTCCCCTTATCATTACGATCGGTCAGTCGGAACCGTGGAGCAATCTCGAGGATGACCAAACCGAAATTGCAAAGATCATCTGGAACTCGACTGAGGAAAGAAAACTCCGAATGACTCGTCCTTGTTTACTTTGTA
>NC_068991.1:62200023-62200647 GCF_001194135.2 Octopus bimaculoides
GATAAGTACTAGGCTTACAAAGAATAAGTTCTGTTTGTTCGACTAAAGGCGGTGCTCCAGCATGGCCACAGTCAAATAACTGAAACAAATGAAGGAATAAATGAAAGAGAAACGAAAAAAGAATACACACACACACAAACACACACATACACACACACACACACACACACACACTCACACACACACACACATCTAAGTAAGCTGCCAGGGATATACTATCCAGGCAGACTTACAGTACAGACTTGAGGTACAAACACTAATGAAATTGCGCCGACAATATGGCATGGTTGCCTCCGCAACAGTGTGCCGTTGCCGCAGTGGAAACATGTACATAACATGGTAATTGTTGGCACTCCGTCGCTTACGACGTCGAGGGTTCCAGTTGATCCGATCAACGGAACAGCCTGCTCGTGAAATTAACGTGCAAGTGGGTGAGCACATCACAGACACGTGTACCCTTAACGTAGTTCTCGGGGAGATTCAGCGTGACACAGTGTGACAAGGCTGACCCTTTGAATTACAGGCACAACAGAAACAGGAAGAAAGAGTAAGAGAAAGTTGTGGTGGAAGAGTACAGCAGGGTTCGCTAGCATCCCCTGCCGGAGCCTCGTGGAGCTTTAGGTG
>NC_068991.1:62200824-62201175 GCF_001194135.2 Octopus bimaculoides
AAAAACAATATATGAGTATATGCATATATATGTACATGTATGTATATACGTTCATCTACATGTACATATAGATACATAACTGGGTACATGACGTGGCAAAAGAACAAGGACAAGATGGTAAACAAGGTGCAACAAACATGCAAGCCACACAGAAACATCCCCTTCATCAGCTACCACCATCAAAACTCCGGCGTTTTGAAGAATTAAGGCAGTACACATCGTTAAAATGGTTCTTCCCACGAACACAAATTAAATTGTTTTCGTAGAGGGTAGTGGCGGACGGAAAACAAGACAGGAAAACGAAACGGTGAAATAAACAAACAAAAAGGCTGTACAGCCAGACGTGAAGTG
>NC_068991.1:62201185-62202389 GCF_001194135.2 Octopus bimaculoides
AAACGGTGAAATAAACAAACAAAAAGGCTGTACAGCCAGACGTGAAGTGTGTATGTCTTGAACGCTGTGAAGCACGTACAGGAGGGGCAAAGAAGTACGTGCGAGCTTGGTGATTCCAAGAACGAAAAGAAATAGCAGCCGGACACACGTATATATACATGTATATATTTATATATATATATATATGTATGTATGTATATGTGTGTATGTGTGTGTATGCACCTATAAAATGTATTATATATACATGCGTCTATTAAATGTATTATATATATATATATATATATATATATATGTGTGTGTGTGTGTGTGTGTGTGTGTGTGTGTGTGTGTGTGTGTGTTGTAGAGCTATAAACTCAAGGTAGTAAACTCAGTAGCACACCTGGGCGTTTTGTCTAACAGGTTATTTCGCAGGAATAGTAATTTTACTCCTGACCTATCAATCAGTCAATAAAACAAACAATGCAATATTAATGAGTAAATTTATGATATTATGCAGTTTGTAAAGCTATTACATGTAGCAACAATCTATCGTACATTTATTGAGATGTAAAATATAATAATAAATGAACACTAATAGAGATATAGTTCAAATTTATGTTACGTACGTTTCCATAGAATGCTTATTTATTTGATTATTGACGTATTACCTCATGAAAGCTGATAACCAGACCATTTCATCTGACATCTTTGTTGTATTAACGTTATATTGACTTGGTTATGTGGTTTTATGATTTCTTAGGTTAATAAGCAAATAAATAACTATTGTATGGAAACGCAACGTAACATAATCGGAATATTTGAATATCGCTTTTCATATTTCATACATATAGATGTGTGTGTGTATGTGTGTTGTGTGCGTGCGTGCGTGTGAGTGTGTGCTTCTATGCATGTGCAAGTATTGTATAAACAGGGACTTCGAAGTTTCGGCTAGCCAAAGCATCATCGGACTGAAAGCCTAGCTGGCCGAAACTGCGAAATCAGTGTCAATGCTATGCGTGTAAAAGAATAGCAAATATCTACTCTACAGAATGTATTGAGTAACCCTACCGTTAAATGATTATTATTATATATATATACATATATATATAATATATATACACACATATATATATATATATGCATACATATACAAATATACATATACATATATATATATACATATGCATATATACATATACATCTATATATATATATATATATATAT
>NC_068991.1:62203116-62203917 GCF_001194135.2 Octopus bimaculoides
ATATATATATATATATGTATATACATGTATGGGTAAAGGACGTCACAAAACGTAAATAACATGGAATACGAAAGCAAATGGAAATCAGAACAAGTAACATAAGGAACGATCTTCATCAGTTGTCGGCTGTCTATCTACTCATCATTTCGAGCATTGAACAACAATATGAGTCTTCGAAGGCAGTTGCTCCCACAAAATCCAAACTAAAATTGGGAATTAATGGGGGGAGGGTCAAAGTTGGTAACAAAAAGAGGACAATGGAGGCATACAAGAAAACCGAACGAAAAGAAACATGGAGGGTCGTTAGATCAGAACGTGGGTAAAATAGCGAACGCTGGAGAAATATATTCTTTGACAAGAGAAAAGACAGAAGAGAGGGATAGATAGGATAAGTGTAGTCTTTACGACAGCTCTGAAGGAAATGAAAGATGATCACGTAAGGAAAAGAAAGATGGATGATGGTCACGTATGAGCAACGAGAGAGAGACAGAGAGTAAAGGATAGAAAACGGTGAAGGCGAGAAAAAAAGGAACTAGAGAAAGGAGGAGAGAAAACGATAGGGAAGAGAACAGTATAGGGTAGAGTCGTATCAAAAATATTGAGATAAACTTACTTGGAAATGGATGCGTGGTGATACATAGAGATATATATGTATGTGTGTGTGTGTGTGCGTGTGTGTGTGTGTGTGTGTGTGTGTGTGTGTGTGTGTGTGTGTGCGTTCTTAAATGGCGTGTATAAATCTTCGACGCTGAAATTAATTTTGTTTCAGCACACAATCTCAGATCAAGTCACTTGCTATGC
>NC_068991.1:62204548-62205751 GCF_001194135.2 Octopus bimaculoides
TATATATATATATATATATGGTTACATAGGTACGTGTGTGCGCGTAAAAATCATTGAGAATTAAAGTAATGGTATATTTATAGTGAATAAATTTTTATTTTTGAGAAAAAGAAATTTGACAGTTATTTCCAAGATTTATAGGTCACTGTGTTTGTCAGACAGGTGGATGGCTGTTGGAGAAGGATGATTACTTATTTCCTGTCTGTGGAACTGTCTTCGTTGCACATGTTGAGAAAACTCCAGACTATGGCATATACCCACACACACAAATACACAGAAATACACATGCACGCACGCACACACACACACACACACGCATATATATATTTATATATATACACACACATAAATACACATGCATATATATATGTATGTATATGTATATATACGTATACGTATTTATAAACATAAATGTACACATATGGGCATATATATATGTGTATATGTATATATATATATATATATATATATATATATATATATATATATATATATATATATATATATATACAGATAGATAGATAGATAGATAGATAGATAGATAGATAGATAGATAGATAGATAGATAGATATAATGTAATTAATGAGAGACGGAACATGGAAGGTACGGGAGTCTTTATTGATCTCTATAATCGGTTCGTAAGTAGAAGTGCTTTACCGACACACTACTATATGTATACCATACGATTTATTAAATACTAATTATATATATGTGTGTGTGTGCATGTGTGTGTATGTGTGTGTGTGCGTGTATATATATATATATATATATATATATATATATATATATATATATGTGATGGACTCTCTCGTCGTCAGACGACGTATGAGGGTTCGACAATTCCTTACCGAACATCGACACATGATTTTGTTTATAGTGATGAAATGCTTGTGTTCACGTAAGCTCACTCCCTCCATCAAATCGATATTACCTGTACATGTGCACCATGTGCCACATGTCAAATGACGATATGGTTGCAGAGCAACGCGAAATGAGGTGCTTTGCTCAAGAGCATAGCGCAACGCCCGGTCTGAGAATCGAACCCACGATCTCGTAATCGTGGGTGCAACACCTTAACCACCAAGTCATGCGCCTTCACACACACACACACACACACACACACACACACACACACACACACATACATACATGCACATAGAGTTAATTCAAGAAACGGAGGAGACAAGAAAAAATCACAACAA
>NC_068991.1:62205963-62206943 GCF_001194135.2 Octopus bimaculoides
ACACATATGCACACACACACACACACACACACACACGCACACACACACACACACACACACACACACACACATCACACACACACACATATAGATGATGATGATGACTTTCCCGTCGAAGACGACATATTGGCATTCAGCTTTTGCCGAACGACCTGCACAAATGATTTGTTTATAGAGATCAAATGTTCGTGCCGAACATTATCTCACTCTCTCCGTCAAATTGACTTTGTCTGAACAGATACACGTTGTGTCACTCGTCAGGCATAGAAGTGATCGCAGAGCAGCGTGAGATAAAGTGTTTTCCTCAAATACACAACACAGCACTCAGCCTAGGAATTGAAACCACGATCTCGCAATCGCCAGTGCAATATCCTTTCCACCAGGCCATACATGTGTGTGTGTGTGTGTGTGTGCTTGCGATGCGTGTATCACATATCGTAACAGACGAATGGCGTTTAAATCTAGCGGCGATTGCTTGGCTAGGAATCTTTATTTAATGCAATCATAATACAATATCTTGAGTTATATCATACATTATTTATACAGTCAATCCGCGAGTTGCCGATTAATTTTCAACCAGTGGAGTTAAAGTTGCCAATATATAAGTCTAGTAAGTGGGTGTACTTAGAAGCTGACAATCAATTATAGTATATATGAGATATAAATATATTCTTTTCTGTTCTAGGCACAAGGCCCAAAATTTTGGGTGAGTGGGGCAATCGATTAGATCGACCCAAGTTCGCAACTGGTAACTAATTTATCGACCCAGAAAGGATGAAAGGAAAAGTTGACCTCGGCGGAATTTGAACTCAGAACGTAAAGACAGACGAACTACCGCTAAGCATTTCGAGCGGAGTGCGAACGTTTCTGCTAGCTCGCCGCCTTATGAGATATAAATATATCATAAATGTTTGTGCACGCGCGCAGACACATACACACACACACACACACACATACACACACACCACGCGCACGCACAC
>NC_068991.1:62207062-62208982 GCF_001194135.2 Octopus bimaculoides
CACACACACACACACACACACACACACACACACACACACTATAGTGAAAAATAATGTGATGTCTATCACAAATAACAAGTCCTCCGACATATCAACGCACTGTTTTATTCGTTTGTTCCCCCACCCTTTATTTATGCATATTTTTGTACTTTTATATGAAAGAGCACTCTAGCTAATCCTTTTCTATTAAGAACTCAACATTTCTTATTCCATCTTTACAATTCTTCCCAAATACGATCGTCTCTAAATAACACAAGTTCAAAGAATTTAATACCAATGATTCTAGCCTCGCGTAATCAATCTCTTCTCAAATATTATTCATAAAAGAATAATTTTTAAACTGTCAAACGCAAGTTCAAACAGAAGACGTCAAGAAATTTTATTAACAATGTAGCAATATATCTCATTTTGGAGTGTTCACCAAAAATGATGTACTACTTTTATCTTTTTACATTGTGTATATTAAAAATTGAAGTACAAAGGGCAGCGTTGACCTACCTCGATAAATTTTTCTACATCTAAGCATTCAGTCAGACACACGTAGTTTTCCACAAATGAATCATAAAATCATAATAATGATTTTTATATGCGATTTCCTTCTCCTCCACTCTGCTCATGTACGTCTCACATGAAAGCCACAATAAATAGTTTTAACCTTTGAAAGTTTCAAAGAAATATTTTTGCAATTTTGTAGAGAATGCGATCCAATCTGTCGAAAGTTCTGGCCATCAGTTGTAAGGAACTTTTGCAGTGCAGACGGCTTAGTACATGTCACTCTTGTGTTTTGTTTACCAGATATGTCGATGACAACCTCATATTTACATATTCTCTGGGCGAGGTTAAAAGACTCAATAAAAGATATAACGTGCAATAACAATCGTCGACGTCTTGGATAAATTCTTTCCAATCTCAAAGAATTCGTAAGATTGATAACAAGGAGTTCGTAGTATTAGTGTTAGCAGAGTGAAGGAAAAAATAAACTTCACATTAGCAAGAAGGCTGCTCTGATCTGGAAATATTATACAGTCTCTTTTCGACTTACGACCGTCCGCACTTACGACAAAAAAATAAAGAAATATAAAAAGATAGATAAATAAATAATCGATTTTCGGACGTTGGGCAGTTGCGCGTCCCATAACTATAGCAGCAGTTGGCAACGCAGGCCTGCCTCAGACCCAGGCACCCACTGCCTGCCACCGTCTCTCAGTCGCTTTCAAGTATCAGTTGTGTTTGAATGAAAATAGTGTTCAAAAATATAAATGCGACACACAACCAAATCGACTTACGACCTGTCAGTCGGAAGGGAACTCGGTCGTAAGTCGAGGAGGTGTATTTTCAATACAACAGAGTAAAAATATCGAGGCAATTTTATATACATTGATCGAATATATTATGTTGCGGTACTTATCGCTACACACAGATGGGTGTATTGAGCGGCTGGGGGTTAAATATCGCAATCAAACACACATACAGGCATCATATATATATTTTAGTGGTTATTGGACATTTAGCGACCATTGAGCTTTATGTCACACTCGGGTTCTCAGGGCCTAATGCACTTTTAGCGCCCGTTACGCTTTTAGTAATCATTAGTCTTTTAGTGTGGAGGCGCAATGGCCCAGTGGTTACGGCAGCGGACTCGCGGTCATAGGATCGCGGTTTTGATTCCCAGACAGGACGTTGTGAGTGTTTATTGAGCGAAAACACCTAAAGCTCCAGTGATTAATTAATTTTTAATGATTACTAAAATCCTAGTAGTCACTAAATGTCCAATAGGCATCATAAGTCTAATAGGCTCTGAAGGGCTCAGTGATTGCTAAAAACTGAAGAGCCACTAAAAGACTCTGTTGGCACTCCGTCACTTACGACGTCGAGGGTTCCAGTTGATCCGATCAACGGAACAGCCTGCTCGTGAAATTA
>NC_068991.1:62209393-62211070 GCF_001194135.2 Octopus bimaculoides
ACACACACACACACACACACACACACACACACACACACACACACACACACACACATATACGACGGGCTTCTATCAGTTTCCGCCTACGAAATCCACTCATGATGCTTTAGTTGACTCGAGAATATACTAGAGGGCTTTTACCAAAGGTATCACGTAGTGGGACTAAACCTGGAGCCATGTGGTTGGGAAGCAAGCCTCTTACCACACAGCCAACCATGAACCATATTTCTTGAGTTAATTTTAATACGGCTGGGCAAAGCGATACAAGCTCTCTCTAAAGAAGGCCTGCATCAGATGGTTTGTATGTGTGTGTACATGCGCGTGTTTCATGCATGTGCTGTATTTAGGGACGTGTGTATACATGTAATTTAATATCTGTGTATTTATACACGCATTAAATATACTATATAAGTAGAAGTTAATATAACAAACAGATCTTTTTCTTTCTTTTTTTTTTTTCAATTTTACCCAGAAATACCTGTATACAATGGTATGTTGCGAATTTTCATTTGAATATATAAATATATGTCTGCGTGAGTCTATAAATATATACACCCACACACAGGCCAACAAATACACCGAACGTTAGTACACTAACACAGAAACACAGATTATTAAAAAAAAAAAGGATTTTTACATACAGGCATACTTACCTATATAATTGCATACATACATAAATACATACATACATACATACATACATACGCACATATAAATTTACAATTACTTATGACCCTATATGCATACAAACATACAAACATACCTACATACATATATACACATAAACATACGTAATTGCTTACACTCATATATATATACCTACATATGTCCATACTTATATACATATATGCATACATAATTACATACACTCATACATACATACGCACATACATACATAATAGCATACATATTTAGATATACATCCATCATATATATATATATATATATATATATATATATATATATATATATATATACACCTCTTTCTAATACATCGGATGTCCACTTAGTGGTCATCCCTTCTTATACGCATGTAATACAATTTTTCTGAATTTCCAGATACATACATATATACATACATAATGGATACATACTCACATGCATACAAATAAAGATACATTTATAAATGCACACACACACATATACATATACACATACACAATTACATATGCGCATACATATGTAACTCGACGCTTAAATGAATTCACACACACACACACACTCACACACACACACACACACACACACACACACACATTCATGTATACATGCATACAAGCAGACAGACAGACAGACATGCTTACAAAAATACTAATATAGACGTGTACTGAGGTAGACAACCGAACGAACCGACAGATTACGAACAGACAGGTGAAGAATGACAGCCATGCACCCATAGATTCAGAGAGATGTACATATATGCACAGAGACACGCAGCCTCAGATAATTTATACAAGGTTATCTATAAAGTTTTCATATTAAAGTGCAAATTATCACTTAACTGTCGTTAACCTGGTGCAACTATTAATATAGACATGAGCAGAGGGATTACAGATTACGAACCAATCAAAGCTATTTAAGGTATGTTATGCCGACAAATACATACAGGTATATAGACAAGCTCACACAACTGCATATGTATTAATGCGTAAGAATATATATATATATATATATATA
>NC_068991.1:62211410-62212595 GCF_001194135.2 Octopus bimaculoides
CTCTCTCTCTCTCTCTCTCTCTCAGTCACACACAAAACATATACACATATTATTTAGACATGTGTGATGATTTAATATGTAATTATCTATGTATTTATACTTAAATATTTATCGTCTGAAAATCTTCAATCTGTTTTTGGGTGTATGAGTGTGTGTATATATTTTATACACACACACACACACACACACACACACACACACACACACACATATGTGTGTGTGTATGTAAATGTATGTATGCATATATAAAATCATCATCGTTTTTTTTTCTTTTTTAGTCTTTGCAATGCGGCCATGTAGGAGCACCGCCTTGAAGAATTCGACTCTATCAAAAAGAGACGCCGGGTCTTTTTTAAACCCTGTTACTTTTTCATGTTTAACTCCTTTTCCGAACTGCTAGTTTGCTGCCCTCTACACCGATTGTGAAGTGTTGACGGGAGACAAGCACAAAGATAGTCATATCGGTATACATACATACATACATACATACATACATACATACATACATACAATATATATACTCTTTCATTCTTTTACTCGTTTCAGCTATTTGACTGCGGCCATGCTGGAGCACCGTCTTTAGTCGAAGAAATCGACCCTTCAGGATTTATTCTTTGTAAGCCTAGTACTTATTTTATCGGTTTTCTTTTTCCAAACCGCTACGTTACGGGGACGTAAACACACCAACATCGGTTGTCAATCGATGGTGGGGGACAAACACAGACGCACAAACACACACACCTAAATATATATACATATATATTTATATATACATATATATATATATATATATATACATATATATACCCCTCGCTGGTCACATGTGTCCGGCTACTACTTCATTTTCCTGTCTTGTTTTCTGTCCGCCACTACATTCCTCCACGGTACAAATTTCATTTGTGGTCCGTGGGAAGAGCCATTCTAAGAATGTGCCCTGCCCTAACTCTTCGAAAGGCTTAGTTTTAGAATGGTGGCAGCTGATGAAGGAAATGTTCTCTATGTGGCCTGTGTGTTTTCTGTACTCTGTTTATCATTTTGTCCACGGTTTTTTTGCAACGTCCTGTACCCAGATATGTATCTATATATACATGTGGATGTAGGTATGTACATACATGTACGTATATATGCATATAAACATATATTATTTATATTATACACACACACACACACACACACACACACACA
>NC_068991.1:62213018-62213917 GCF_001194135.2 Octopus bimaculoides
TCTCTCTCTCTCTCTCTCTCTCTCTCTCTCTCTCTCTCTCTCTCTCTCTCTCTGTATATATATGTATATGTGTGTTAAATTAAAATGCAAATATTTTCGATCCATGCTATTGATCCCCAGAAAGAAGAGTGGCGTATCTTTTGATGGTTCATTTCACTAACTTCCTTTCTCTTTTTTTTTCTGCAGATCAGTCACGTGTAACAATGTATTTGCATTCCTAATTGTATAACATAACGTAATATTTAAATTCCTTTCAATCCGTATATATTCATTGTTGTGCATAAAATACGTGGGCGTGCACGCGTGTGTGTTTGTGTCTGTACGCTTGTGTGTTTGTATATGTTCCTGTATGGAAAAGACAGGTATAGCATCCCAGGAATTAAAACGGCAAAGTAATCTAGATAAGACTCTTTATCAACTTCAACTAGGGCGATGATGATCTTATCAGTTACCACATCATTCTTATGATCCTTTGTTGCTTATTACCAAACGCCACTATATTACATCACTATCACCACTTGATAATTCCAAGAAGGTTTCATGGCAGTAATGGACACTGGAATATTACCGTCATGAACTTTCGTTAACTGCAACAATTAATATTGACCTAAGCTTGAGAAGGTGCTACAGTTTAAAACGAATCCATCGTATTTAGTGCACATTATCCGCACAAACACATACATGTACCTGCATATGCAGATATACAAATACTGGTATGTGCATATATGTATGCGCATGTCTGTATGGGTACGTACATATATGTTTGTGCTTTATAAGTTTACAAAACTTATGAACATCTATTGATTAAAGAGGTAAAATTATCAGAAAAGCCATTTCTATTCATTTTCTCAAATCTGCATATATATATATATATATATATATATATATATATATATATA
>NC_068991.1:62220798-62221179 GCF_001194135.2 Octopus bimaculoides
TGTTTCAGTCATTTGACTTTAGTCGAACAAACCAACCCCAGGACTTATTCTTTGTAAGCCTAATACATCTGGCTCCTTTGTCGAACCGCTAAGGTTAGGGGGACGCAAACACACCAACAACGGTTGGCAAGCGATGGGGGGGGGGACAAATACACACACACACACACACACACACACACATATATATATATATATGTATGTATGGATGTGTGCACGTATATACACACATACACATACGTATATATACACACATACACACACATTGGCCACTGCCAATATTTCCTCTATCACAATGACCGCTACCACTAACAGCAGCAATACCTTCACCACCATTACGAACACCACCACCACCACCACCACTACCACCACCGCCACCACCAC
>NC_068991.1:62226557-62232419 GCF_001194135.2 Octopus bimaculoides
ACACACACACACACACACACACACACACACACACACACACAGTAAGAACATCGGCCATTTGTGATTAAAGTTTAGTAGGCTAAAAATGAGACACTGCATGCGCCAAATTCTAACTTTTCCATTTCTCTTGTAGACATGTCGACAACATCAACATGGCAGATCGTAATCAGACACCGGAAATGAAAACGTAAGACTTGCTTATGGCTCTAACTTCAAACAACAGCGACTCAGACAGAGATCGTTAGCTTCTTGAACGGGATGATTACATTCTTTGTGTGTTTAGTATTGGGAAATACATCGAGAAGAGAATATGTCATTCGTAACCAGAACAAGGGATGTTTTAAACCAAAGGACCATGTCCGAACGGCATTTTTAACCCAGTAGACCTAGGACATTATCACTGTCAATTCAAACTGGTTGATGAAGTTTATCGCCAAGAAACCTAAAGTAACAGCGTCTACTGTTAGACATGTTGTACACGAGGGCAGTTTAGGCGCAATGGACCAGTGGTTAGAGCAGCGGGCTCGCAGTCATAGGATCGCGGTTTCGATTCCCAGACCGGGCGTTGTGAGTGTTTATTGAGCGAAAACACCTAAAGCTCCACGAGACTCCGGCAGGGGATGGTGGCGAACCCTGCTGTACTCTTTCACCACAACTTTCTCTCACTCTTTCTTCCTGTTTCTGTTGTGCCTACAATTCAAAGGGTCAGCCTTGTCACACTGTGGCACGCTGAATATCCCCGAGAACTACGTTAAGGGTACACGCGTCTGTGGAGTGCTCAGCCACTTGCACGTTAATTTCACGAGCAGGCTGTTCCGTTGATCGGATCGACTGGAACTCTCGACGTCGTAAGCGACGGAGTGCCAACAATACGAGGGCACCAGGCACAAATCCTACGTTATAATAGGAGACAGGGGCTTTGTTAAGTCCTGCAAATTAAGTTGACGTCGTAGCTCTGTTGCGTTGTCTGGGATGAAGGTTATGATTCAAGAATACCGAGTATTCTAATAATCCTTTCTACTAAAGGTACAAAGCCTAAAATGTTTGTGAGGAGGGGACTCTTCGATTACATCGACCCCGAAAGGATGAAAGGCAAAGTCGACCTCGGCGGAATTTGAACTCAGAACGTAACAACAGACGATATACTGCTAAGTACTTCGTCTGGCGTGGTAACAATTCTGCCAGCTTACCGCCTTCGATAATTTCAAATGATGGTTTCAAATTTTGGTACATGACCAGCAAATTCGGGGGAGGGATTGAGTCGATTACATCGATCCCAGTGCTCAGCTAGTACTTATTTCATTGATTCCAGAAGAATAAAAGGCAAAGTCGACCTCGGCGGCATTTGAACCCAGAATGTAAAGACGGACGAAATGCCAGTTACCATTTTGCCCTGCGTGCTATCGATTCTACCAGCTCGCCGCCTTAATCTAAGTATTCTAATATTGGAATCTCGTAACTCTTCTGGTGGCACCGGTGCCGCTATTAAGACCGAGAGAGGTTTTTCTAGAACGGCTTGTTGAATGGTGTCTTCATGTCACATGGGTGTCTTCATTAATTTTTCCCTTCTTTTTTTTTTAAAAAGCATGTTTTTTTGTTTGGTATCTTCCTCTCCTGTATTTTGTCTATTTGTTTTCTTCCCAAATGCCAAGCGTGACCTGTAGATACCCCCTCCCCACACACGCATGTATGTATACATAGGTAAATGTATATGCGAATATTTGGATACGAACATAAGCACACTTATATGTGTGTGTATGTGTGCATGTGTGTATCTATGTATGTATTTGTATGTATCACTTTCAGTTATGGCTACAAATTTTCTATAGAATTTAGAGCCCGTACTGAAAGTTGTGATATTTCATAAAGAAATACGTCTATGTAAACAATACGATCGAAAACAGAAAAATAGATAATGGGTGTATATGCATGTTTCAGGAGTTATTGGCCTATCTTCAGTACCAGACCCAACCCAGTAATCATCCACGAACACATTGCTTTAATGGACACTAAGTCTAATGGTGTAACACTGTTGGATAGATCAATTTACATATTAAACGTATTCCTTGCAACTGTTGCGTATGTCTTAATTGGTGGTAGGGACACCGTATTTCATTTTGCAATCATGATATACTACCAAGTATATTAAACGTTTATAAATTAATACTGTGTCTTACTTTTTGTGTTAGCAAATTGCCGGTGATCTGATGAGCTAGCCTTCTGTATATGCGTTGACTTGTAAATGTACGATTGTATTGTACAGTGCGTGGCATGCATATTGGTGCAGGTATTTAGCATAATCTTTTATATGCTGAAATTATTGTTACATGATGAAAGCTGCGAAACGGCTGTAATCCTAAAGAATACACGTGATTAAATAAATATATTTACCTCTCAGACTTCCTGGATTTTATGGACTATACACACACATACACACACACACACATATATATATACATACATAAACACAGAGAGAAAGAGAGAGAAAAATAGAGAGAGAAGTTTGACTTACTGTAGACTTGCACATCTCTTTCGTTTTATACACTTCTGCCCTAAAACGTTTTATAATATATACGTACATACATACATGGACACATGTATACATATATACATTACACACACACACACACACACACACACACATATTTATTTATATGTAGACATTTATCTTCCCCTCTTAGTTTCAACTCAACACGACCCCTCCATCCCATGTCCTTGCGCCCATATTTTCCCCTCCTCACCCCCGTAATAAAAAAACACACACACACACAGAAGCAAATAAACAAACAGACAAACAAACGAGAAATCTAAATTATATTACCTATTATATAGATAAAACGCAGATGTCTGTCTGTCTGCATTGCTTTATAATTTTGTTTTTATTTAATAAAACGGTCTTGTTCTTTGTGATAATTGAAACGTAAGTGTGTGTATGCGTGCGTGTATGTATGTGAGTGAGTGTGTATGTATGTGTATATGTGTCTATGTACGTGTGTGTGTGTGTGTGTGTGTGTGTTTGCATATACGAGTGTATATGCTTGCGTGCGTATGTGTATCCATTTTAATGCGGAGTATTTTTTCCAACTGTGGTTACAATTATTCTTATAGTTCATTTTTAATGACTCTCATTTTTTTATGACATTACCATTATTATTATTATTATTATTATTATTATTATTATTATTATTATTATTATTATTATTATTATTATTATTTTTATTTTTTTTTTTTGGCGGCAAGTTGGTTGAGTTGTAAGCGACTGCCCCTCCTCTCCCCAAATGTCTGGCCTTGTGCCAAATTTTGGAAGCGTTATTTTTATTCTCATTATTATTTGTTATTACATTATTAATTCCTTGAGTTTATCAATTTGTTGTTAGATGCTTTAATTTTGACATCTAGACGCATGTGTGAAACTTTGAAGGGTCTGAGAGGAAATATTTCTAAGGGAGGGGTCACGGGAGACTGTTTTATTCCATTAAGTTTTTTTACAGTGTTTTTCGATACACACACACACACACACACACACACACACATATATATTCTTTTGTTCCTTTTATTCTTAATTGTTTCAGTCATTTCAATGCGGCCGTGCTGGAGCATCGCCTTTAGTCGAACAAATCAACCCCAGGACTTACTCTTTGTAAGCCTAGTACTTATTCTATTAATCTCTTTTGCCGAAATTCTAAGTTACGGGGACATAAACACACCAGCATCGGTTGTCAAGCGATGGTGGGGCGACAGACACAAACACACAAACACATACACGTACACACACACGCACACACACACACACACACGCACACACACACACACACACACACACACACACACAAACATATATATACAACGGGCTTCTTTCAGTTTCCGTCTACCAAATCCGCCCACAAGGCTTTGGTTGGCCCAAAGCTATAGTAGAAGACACTTGCCCAAAGTGTCACGCAGTGGGACTGAACCCGGAACTATATCTTTGGTAAGCAAGCTACTTATCACACAGCCATATTATATATTATAAGCGCAGGAGTGGCTGTGTGGTAAATAGCATGCTTACCAACCACATGGCCCTGGGTTCAGTACCACTGTGTGGCACCTTGAGCAAGTGTCTTCTACTATGGCCTCGGGTCGACTAAAGCCTTGTGAGTGGATTTGGTAGACGGAAACTGAAGTTACATGTAGCTTCGTTTGATTCATTCATCACTGATCCAGGATAATACAATGCTCTCATTTCTGAATCATGTTACGTTTATCACGGATTTATCTGTAATAACACAGGTTAGGGATCAGCCGATGATCCTGCTTGGACAGCATAAGAGCATCCGAATGATCGTTCACAATACTCAGCATGCAGTTCCGTAAGATGAATTGTACGACTATCCTCGTTTATCACAAGGGTTTGGTTCCAAATACATCTAAATCAAAATATTTCATGGAACCTTAAGATACTACTTGCGGACCCAAATTTACCATTTTTCTTGCGTGGACCCCTAAAAATCCTATATGGACACCCCAGTGGTCATATGGATCCAGGTCGAAAATCACTGCTCATAAGGAAGACGTATAAATGATTAAGAAAATACGTGATGGAGGAAGTTTCGCTGCTGTGGCCCGCGTGTTTTGTATCAAGAAATCTACCATTCATTCCAGTTCAAAAGCAGCTGATTCTAACAAACGATTCAGACAAGAGTATTCTCTGCAGAAAAAGAAATGGTTATAGAAAATACGTAACGATGAAAGTTTCGCTGCTGTGGACCGAGAGTTTGCTGTAAATGAATCTATTATTCGTTCCATTTACAAAGTGCACGGAGATGATTCATTTATCACTGATTCATTATCACTGATTCATTTATCACTGATTCATTTAACACTGCGTTTTAATGGAACCAAACCCTTGTGATAAACGAGGATAGTCGTACAATTCATCTTACGGAACTGCATGCTGTTTAAAAAAAAAAAAAGAATTGAATCAGCCTGAAGCCATAACATGATACAAAACTCTTATAGCTTCAGGCGTCACGCAAGGATATTCAACATTTAATGACTGCAAACCGAACTTCATTATCACACGGCTAGGCTATGCCTCTGCTACGATTTCAATTTGCCCTATGATAATGGTCACGACCGAACAGATAGATAACGCCATCGTGATGCTAACGAAAAATCTAGCATTAACAAAAGATATTTATAATAAAAAAGATGTCAAAGGTCTTTAGAAAGTCTATTTGTCATGTGTATTATATTTATTATGTAGAAGAATTTCTTTTCAATTTTTGATAGCAACATGTCTTGTTTATATAGCTTTTTCTTTTTAAAAGAAACAACGCTATTGTACTAAAACATATATATTTACCAAATAAATATATAGGTCTTTTATTTTTAGTTTTGTACTTTTTGTTCGTTCTAGGCATCATGTGTTGATATATCAATACATGTATATATATAGTATATCTATATATGTATATATATAGTATATCTATATATGTATATATATAGTATATCTATATATGTATATATATAGTATATCTATATATGTATATATATAGTATATCTATATATGTATATATATATAGATAAAAACACGTGTGTGTGTGTGTCTGTATCTGTGTGTCCCTGTGTCTATGTCTGTGTGTCCCTGTGTCTGTGTCTGTAGATAAATAGATATGCATATATATGATTGTATTTGCGTATAGTCATCTATCTTCTTATTTGTCTGCCTGCAAGTCTTTCATTGTCTCTCTGTCTTTCTCTTTCTCCGCTCCTTTTTTTTCTTTTTGTCTATTTATCTGTCTTTCTGTCTCTCTATCTCTCTCTCTCTCTCTCTCTCTCTCTCTCTCTTTCTCTCTTTCTCTCTCTCTCTATATATATATA
>NC_068991.1:62233666-62234622 GCF_001194135.2 Octopus bimaculoides
CCTTGAAGACTGCTAGAAAGCAGGAAAGTATACTAGTCCTTAAATATTTCATTTATTCGATAAGACATTCAATACTTCATTTCATTTTACTATTTATATTATATATTTCATATTCTATATCCCACATTAATTTTATAAGAATATAGATAAAACATTAAAAAGAACAGAGTTGGAATTATTTTGAATAATATATTCCTCTATACACTATCATACAAACCCCTTGAAGCATTTTTAGTCTAATGAATTCACGCCAACACTTATTTTTATATCCTTTAACTCATTTAAAGCCTGGTGTTTATTTTATCTTTCCCCCTTGTCGAACCGCTACTTTACAGAGACGTATACACAGCAACACAGGTTGTCAAATGACGGTAAAGGACAAATACAGGTTGTTTCCACTTACCAAATCCACTCACAAGGCTTTGGTTGACCCGAGGTTACAGTAGAAGACACTTGCGCAAGTTGCTACGCAGTGGGACTGAACTCAGAACCATGTTATGAGGAGACTAACTTCTTATCATACAACCACCTATGCAGCTACATACATACATACATACATATATATATATACGTATATGTATGTATATATATATATGTATATAAGTGGCAATATACTACACTTTATCGTGCAGTTACTGTTAATACTTCATTTAGAGAATTAACATTGCTTGTTTTCACCTTTTCGATATCAGTGAAGAATTTCACTGGAAAAGTAGATATAAGATTGCCAGGTTTTTGTCTCTCTCACCAAGGTCAGCAGCTATCGAACGCCGACGAAGGGAAATAACCCTGAAATCCGGATCCGTTCGTGCTGCAGATCGTGGTGAGAGGGATAACTTCCCTTGGCAAACAGGACACAGTCGTGTGTCGATAAGCCAGCTGGAGGAGATGTCCTCCTGGGGCTAAAAGCAACAGTAACATCCACCCCTAGGGGTCAGCCACACTTAAGTGGCAAT
>NC_068991.1:62237134-62241063 GCF_001194135.2 Octopus bimaculoides
TGGTGGTGGTGATTGTAGTAGTAGTAGTAGTGGTGGTGGTGGTGGTGGTGGTGGTGGTAGTAGTAGTAGTAGTAGTAGTAGTAGTAGTGGTGGTGGTGGCTGTGTAGTTGTTGCCATCGTCGTTGTCGTCGTCGTCATCGTCGTGGTAGTTGTTGCACTAGTTGTTTTTGTTGTTGTTTTGTTGTTGTTGTTATCAGTGTTGATGTTGTTTCTTCTGTTTATGATGATGCGATTGTAGTTGTTGTTATTGGTTTCATATCTACTCTAGTCACCGTCGTCGTCGTCATCGTCGTTGTTGTTGTTGTTGTTCTAGTTAAGATTGCCATTCATGTTGTTGTAGCTGTTTCTTTTCCATGTCTTCTTGTACTTTTATCGTGTTTTACTTTGAATATTTTGTTTGTTTTTGTTTCGTGGGTTCTATTTATAGCCTGAAACCATGACTCCCAAAATGAAAATGGCGGTAATAGTGGTGAGGATGTACGGGGAACGAAATGTGTGCGTGTGATTTCTGTGGATTTTGGCACAGTGGTGTTTTTTTTTTTTTTTACTTGTTTCAGTCATTTGACTGTGGCCGTGCTGACGCACCGCCTTTAGTCGAGTAAATCGACCCCAGGACTTATTCTTTGTAAGCCTAGTACTTATTTTATCGGTCCCTTTTGACGTAAACACACCAGCATCGGTCAAGCGATGGTGGTGGGACAAACACAGATACACAAACAAACAAACACACATATATATGTGTGTGTGTGTGTGTACCATGATAGATTGCTGACCACTACACACATTTGTTTCTCTCCTTGTTTCTCTCCTTGTTTCTTTCTGTGTTCCTTTCTGTTGAAGAGCGTAGGCTCGAAACGTTAAAGATTTTCTCAATTCCCGAGCGTTATAGTAATACATCTATTTATTTTCTACACCACCTGTCTTCGTCTTTTTTGTGAATTCTTGCCCAAGGTGCCACGCAGTGGGACTGAACCCGGAACCACGTGGTTCGTAAGCAAGCTACTTACCACACAGCCACTCCTGCGCCTATGTTTCTGGAAACAAAATTTGTCAGTAGTCTATGACGTACCTCCAGAAAATTGAATTCGCACTGACTCTCCATCAGTGACCACGACAAGTATCTTTATCGCCGTTGTTTTTTGTTGCACTATGACACTCCCCTCACGCCGCCCCTCCCACATTGCCGCTGCTGCTGTCCTTGACCCAGACTTTTGGTACTGTTCCTGTATCCCCCTGTGTTTGTGTGCTCGTCTACGCTGCTGCCTTCATGGTTTTTGTTGTTGTTGATGATGTTGTTGCAGCGGTTTGTGAAGTTACTGTAAGCGTGTTTGCGTGTGTACACAGGTTCGCTTACTGTTGTTTGTATCCGTGTCTTTTATACAGTTTTATTTTTTACCTGTTGATCTTTATTTCTTATATTTATCACAGTTATATGCATATTTGTCTATTATGCGCGCATTACAATGTTTGTATCTGGTTTTTTCTCTTCTGTGGTTAGTCGTCGTGTTGCGTGGTGTGGTGGTAGTGGTGGGTGTTATTGTTCCATTCGTGTTTTCTGTTGAGGCTCGTTCTGCCTATTGTCATGTGTGTAGCCTCTGTAATCTGTTTGAGTGTCGTGTCAGTTCTATTTTATTAACCAAGCCTCTGTGTTCTGCTCGAGCATGTTAGTAGAGCACTGACGAGCCTTTCACCTCGCTGAGCTCCTGCTAGTGTTCGCCTATACGCTCCTTTATGCTGCATGCTGTCTCTCCAAGGTAAGTAGTTGTCATGTTTCTTACTGTCCCTCAGTACATCGTAAGCTATACACTACATTTCTAACCTTGCAGTTAACCTGTGGGTTCATCCTACATACTGTTCATGGGGACCTATCGAAGGGATAAGGTCTACAGATCAAGGATTTTATGGAGGATCCAGGACTTTCTACTACTTTAATTCACAGATTAGCTTAATCTAATGATTTTCTAAAAAGGTATGCTAGTCCACCACCAGGGGTAGCATCAACGAACATTACACTCTGGTATTTTTGTTGTCATACCAAGAGTTGGCCTTATCTATCTTTCTTCTGGCCCTTTCTGTACTGTTCCAGGTTTTACTCCTGTATACTGGGTAGATCCCCTTTGCATCACTCTACGATGGCCTTGTATTTAGTCCTGACTCCTTTGCACACTCTAATCTTACCCCTTTGGTTGTATCCAAAGAATTGCATGCGGTGGACGAGGTGCTGTATGTGTCTTTCCAATTCTAAGGGGTCGCACATGCGGGACACATTCCTCATCGCACTCACCAATTATGCTAATAGAATATTGAACTTGGCTTTGTCTACAATAGCTATGTTCTTGTGGATATTTAGAGGCCATGAGTTTGGCATAATAGGAGCGAAGGATCTGGGCCTTACTGTTCTTGGTTTCCAGCCAGAGTTCCGTGTCTAAAACCGGTAGCCTATAGTTCGGGTGCTTGTTAGAGTAGTCTATTGTTACCTAAATATTTTGGAAGAAGGCGTTAGCTATTTGCTGGATGCTCTCCACAGTGTTAGCTTCTAGATCATCAACATTGTCTTATAGAGGTTCTTTGGCTACTATGTTGATATCATCCACATAGCAGGAGTACATAGTTAGGGTTATGGAGTTCTCTGCTAATTTCTCTTTGAGCCTCCTATCCCACCATGCCATAAATAGGTTAGCCACATCACCAGCGATACTGACACTGATGGCTGCACCTTCTTCTTGGGCGTATATCTTGTTATTAAACATAAATATGTGGCCCTTGAGTGTGATTTTAGTACTCGCATTCACCGCATGTGTGACCATCTTTTTAACCTGATCATCGTTTTCGGGGGTCGGTATAGTTGTGGTCCACCCGTTCCATCTCTCTCTAGAGGGCTTCTTGGTCATAGAGGTTATAGTAGGTGGGGGTCTACCACTTACCGATGTAATGGGGCAGAAACAACTAAGGTCACATTCCTCTAAGTAATCCTTACCACATGTCAGTCTCAAGAGGAGGCTCAGTTCTCCTGTGTCAACACCACGAAACTCCACGTTGCTCTTGCTGATCACCTCCACACATTTATCCACGGCAAAATCAGCATCAGTGGATGGGTGTAAGGTTATTACGTCCATTCTGCCTATTATGCATCTCATCAGGTCGTAGGCATGGTTGCATTAGTTGATTCTGCTGCGGAAGTCCTCTGTGAAAATTTGATTTCTAGATTTATGCCTTCTGGTGCATAATATGTATCTATGTGTCTGTGTGTGTGTGCTATACAGCACACATGCACACACACATACATATGATTTTGTTATGAGGAATCTTAAGAAACAAGGCACATCAATCTGTAAGATGCCAGACATGTCTAGGGACGATCACATAGTGCTCACAAAGTGTTGGTAGGATACCGTAGATATTCATGTATCAAATCCAATTTATAATCTTAGATCTAACTCACCAGTGGATCCTTGATGTGGCGTAGGCATGAAATTAAACACACTCTTCATTAAAAATTTGAGAGCTGTTTCGGTAGAATTTTATTTAATGGAGTCAGAAAAGATTACGTCATGACATAGAATCCACCATCATCAGGCAAAATTTTAAACAGGTAGGATTTTAAACACCTACCTGGACATAGACAACATTAGCTGGGCTAGTAATGCATTGAGTTTTACATTCCAATATACAAGAGGATTAGACGGTGTAGCATATAGATGGCATATGTGAACTAAAGAGACTATGTGAATGAGAAAATCAAATTCACCTACCTAAATTAGCTTGTCGTTTAACATAGTCACCGAAAACTTTACGAAATCTATAGACATAGTGGTGCCAGGGACTGTAACTTAAAATACATACAAAACTTAGCAGACTATACATACATACATACATACATACATACATACATACATACATACATACATATATATATAGTCTGCTAAGTT
>NC_068991.1:62241853-62243319 GCF_001194135.2 Octopus bimaculoides
TACTACTACTAATAATAATACTACTACTGCTACTACTACTACTACTACTACTACTACTACTACTACTACTACTACTACTACTGGTGCTGCTGCTGTTGCTGCTGTCTCTACCACAGCAGACTTCCATGTTCTTCGTTATTGCAGCTTCTTCTCCCACCTTTGGGCGGAAATCACAACCAGAAATTAATTTCTTCTTGTCACCCGTGGAAAATATCTGAATCGTGTTTTCCCACTCTCACCAACAAAAGACACATTCAAAGAATGTTGTTTTCTTTAAAAAAAAAAGAAAAAAAAGAAAAGACAATTTATTCATTCACCTTTCCAATTAATACGTGCAAAAACATCACGGGACAATGGGTATAAGCTTAACTAACGATCCGCGTCAAAATGTACCGGTTATCAATCCGGTGTGAAAGTGTGACCCAGTTAGTGATCAGCGTGACGAAAGCCCAGTGAATGACCGGTGTGAGAACGACCCAGTTAGCGACTGTTGCTGTGAAGACGACCCACTTAACGAAAAGTGTAACGAAGACTTTGTTTAACAAGTGTGCCTATGATTCAGTTAACGGTTCATCTTTGTATTCTTCTTGATCATCCCTCGAGTTCAAGAATGATGATTCCGCAATTTCTTCCTGAACACCCTGCACAGATGATTTGTTTATAGTGATCAATTCCTTGTGCTGTACTTTAGATCACCCCCTCCATCAAATCCACATTGCCTGTACAGGTGAATGATGCGTCACGCTTCAGGTGTTGAAGTAATCACAGATCAACGTGAAATGATGTGTTTTGCTCAAAAACACAACACACCTAGCGGTACAGGAAGCAAAACCGTGATTTAGCGATAGTGAGTGAGAACACCCTAACCACTAGGCCCCGCGTCCTCTCTAGTTAACGATTAGTATTAGGGGGGAAAACACCATTTATTCGTGATTAAAATCCATTTCCTGACTAGAGTGGGGAAGACCTAGCTAAGGATCATTATGAAGAAACCCTCGTCAATACCGTGAGCACACAAAGTTAAGCTGCTAGGGTAATCAGGTTGATATTTTTGTCTTGCTGAACAATGTTCCACTTTTATTTTTTACTTGTTTCACTTATTGTCAAGCGCCTTGAAATCAACCTAAGTACTTATTTTATAGATTTGGTACATATTCTATCGGTTCTCTGGGGACGTAAAGGAAAACCAGCATCGTTTGTCAAGTGATGGCAGGGGATAAACACAAACACAAAGGCACACATGAGCGCCCAACCCCTCTACACAAATGCTCACAAACACATACTTGCTCTTTTACTCTCTTTTACTTGTTTCAGTCACTTGACTGTGGCCATGCTGGAGCACCGCCTTTAGTCGAGTAAATCGACCCCAGGATTTATTCTTTGTAAGCCTAGTACTTATTCTATCGGTCCCTTCAACCGAACCGCAAGATTACGGGGACGTAAACACACCAGCATTGTTTGTCAAG
>NC_068991.1:62244264-62245377 GCF_001194135.2 Octopus bimaculoides
GGGTATAAGAGAGGGAAGGTGGATGTGAGAGAAGGGGAAGGTGGGTATGGGGGGAGAGAAAGAGAGGAAGAGAAAGAGAGTGAGAGAGAAGAGAGTGAGAGAGAGGGAAATAGAGAAGAGAGTGAGAGAGTAAGGGTGAGAGAGTAAGAGAGTAAGAGTGTAGAGAGTAAGATTGAGAGAGAGGGAAAGAGAGAAGAGAGTGAGAGTGAGAGAGTGAGGGTGAGAGAGTAAGAGTGTATATATATATATATATATACATATATACGACGGGCTTCTTTCAGTTTCTGTCTACCAAATCCACTCACAAGGCTTTGGTCGGCCCGAGGCTATAGTAGAAGACACTTGCCCAAGGTGCCACGCAGTGGGACTGAACCCGGAACCATGTGTTTCGTAAGCAAGCTACTTACCACACACCCACTCAAGATTCTACACTGTCTGCTAAATTCACTCTTCAAAAGGAATTGGTGGACCCGGGGCTATTGTAGCACATATAATTGTCCAGGATTCGACAATCTGGTGTTTGAACCTGATGCCATAGAATTGTGTGCGAGTTTCTTAAACCACTCAGCCACGCAAAGTCAACCTTAGCATAATTTGAACCCAGAGCGTAATGAGCCGGAAGAAAGCCGCGAAGTAAGTTGCCTTACTTAAACCTTTCTACTATAATCCTTTCTCCAAGGCCTTAAATTTTGAGCGGAGGGAAACTAATCGATTTCATCGACCCCTGTGCTCATCCGTTACTTCCTTTATCGACACCGGAAGAATGAGTAGGCGACATCGGCGACATTTGAACACCGATCGTCAAGTCGGACCAAGTGCCGCTAAGCATCTATCTATCTATCTATCTATCTATCTATCTATCTATCGTTTTTTTCTCGACCCCTTTTGATCGAACTCCCCCCTTATTTCCCTTCCTACGATCCCTTTTGATCGACACACCCTTCCCCCCCCTCAAAAAAGAAAAGCTCTACATTGTATTTGTCCCATCTTTGTTGAGCCCTGTGTGGCTAATAAAAGAAATGTATCTATCTATCTATCTATCTATCTGTCTGTCTGTCTGTCTCCCTCTCTCTTTCTCTCTCTCTCTCTTTCTCTCTCTTTCTCTCTCTCTCT
>NC_068991.1:62246666-62247759 GCF_001194135.2 Octopus bimaculoides
TATATATATATATATATATATATATGATTGCTCTGCATTTAAATTGATGTAATGGTTGCATTGTTTAAATTAAATGGAGTTGCGTGAAACGATCGTACTGCATTACCTCTGGATATTCTTGTTGCTTATTTTGATTCTAGTCAACCTATTTTGAAATTGTATGGATAATACCGTACTAAATTCTGGTGCTTCAACTTAAGTTCCATATTCATCTGGATAGATATATATTTATCAACAACGGTCTTTTTCCAGTATATCTGTACGATAAGTCTAGCATTGGTTTCATGTTTAAGGACTCCCTCAACAATTATCATGCTTATCACATGAAACATAGGCGTTTCCATTCAAAATGGAGATGAACACCGATGTTCCATGTGATAGGCTAGATAATTGTTGAGGTATTCTATAACATGAAACTTTTGGTAGCCTTAATACACAAATAAAGAATCTTTATCCACCAGTGCAGTATTGCCCTCTAATGGCCTGCTAGTTGAGATGCCTGTCAAGTGTTCGTAAACATATAATAATTCTAGTGAAACACATTGCTACTCCAGACTGATGACTAGCAAAGACTCAGAAATATGTCTCTGGATGCAGGCTTATCTGAGTGAAGGTGCTTGTCTCCCCCTTGTAAACATAAGGACACAGGAAATGTGTCAAGGCCGACAGGAAGCGGTGCTGCTTCCTAGGGCTAAATAGCAGTAGTATTATTCCCTTCATGGGACTGTCACATTGAGTTGACAGCATACAACTACTTTATCGCATCACTACTGCATAAATCTCTCTGAGAGATTTAGAAATGTATTATTTCTATATTTATACATACAAACATACATATATATAATACAAATAATATATGAGAATATGCGTATATAAGTACATGTATGTACATACCTACATCTACATGTATATATAGATGCATATCTGGGTACAGGACGTAGCAAAAAAAAACGTGGACAAAATACAGAATACAGAATACAGAAAACACACAGGCCACATAGAGAACATTTCCTTCATCAGCTGCCACCATTACAAAACTAAGCGTTTCGAAGAGTTAGGGCAGTATATATATATATATATGTATATATATATA
>NC_068991.1:62247995-62248863 GCF_001194135.2 Octopus bimaculoides
ACACACACACACATACATACATACATACATACATACATACATGCATACATACATACATACCAGCATATATGTTATATATTTGGATATCTACTCACTCTGCGGATAGTTATAATATAAGACACACCCAGATAGATAGATATTACAGAAGAATGAGAGTGTAAGAGAGTGAGAGAAAGAGCGAAAGAGTGAGTGAGAGAGAGAGAGAGAGAGAGAGACAGACAGACAGACAGACCAAGGGAAGAGAGGGAGAGAGAGAGAGAGAGAGAGAGAGAGAGAGAGAGTGAAAGCGACGGAGGAAGTGAGAAAGAGAAAAATGGAAGAACGATCAAAACTTTACATATAACATGTATACATAGTCAGCAGAAGTGCACACACACACACACACACACATACACACGTACAAGCTAACTTCCTTGCATTCACTCAGACACCCACAGCCATATACGTGCCCCATATACACACTAACACACATAGCTTTACTAACATATGTGTCCTATATATATATACAGGCACACGCAGTCGTCTGCTTATATATTCAATGCCCGCCATACAAGTATACACAGCATATACACCCAAATATGGGAATCACTTTCTCAGAAAAAATTACTCCATCGTAAGCATGTGAGTACGTGTGTATCCCTATGTGTGTGTGCCTCAGTACCTACGTATGTATGTTTGTATGTGTGGTATCTAAGTACGTAAGGGCGTTTTTAAGCGTCTTTCTATATATAAGTATGCATACACACACACACACACACACACGCGTGCACACACACACACACATATATATATATATATATATGTACATACATGTACGTATATATGCATATACTAAGTTATATATATATATATATATATATATATATAT
>NC_068991.1:62249935-62250849 GCF_001194135.2 Octopus bimaculoides
AGTCTGTGGAATGTGGAACAGCGGCAAGGAACAATGGAATCGTAGGAAAGTAATGAATGGGACTCTCTCACGGACTAACGGTGGAGAAACTATGCGTAAGCGTGTGTGACTGACTGACTGGAGAATTTTAGGCGTGTGTGTATGTGTGTGTGTGTGTGTGTGTGTGTGTGTGTGTGAGAGTGTGTGTATGTGTGTGTGTGTGTATGTGTGTGAGAGTGTGTGTATGTGTGTGTGTATATGCGTGTGTGTGTTTCTACGTGGTTTGCGTTGAAGAAGAATTGTCTGTATGTCTGTATATCCGTGTGTGTTCATATTCCTGAGTATGTATATGTGTGTGTGACTGACTGTCGAGATTTATGCATCTGTGTATGTGCATGTGTGTGTGTATGGGTGTGTGCGTTCGTGTGCGTGCGCGCGTGACTGACTGGTGGTGAAGAATTTTTGTGCGGATGTGCCTATGTATGTTTGAATGTGTGTGTGTGTGAAACTGACGGGAGAACCATGAGTGTGCGTGTGTGTGTGTGTGTATGCGAAGGTGCTAGTGTGTGTGCGACGGTGATTGAATTGTGAGTATGCATGTGTATATGTGTATGTTGCTAAGACGTTGAATAACTCTGTGTGTGTATGAGAATATTTGTGTGTATGTGTGCTTATGGGTAGATGTGTCTATTATTGTGTGTGTACGGAAGGTATAGGTATATGTAACAGACAGTGGAGAGTTGTGAATGTGTGTGTGTCTCTATTAGTGTGACTGAGTGTATGCTGTAAGCGTGAATGTGTACGAGCACATGCGTTCTGTCTGGTGCTGTGTGTGTGTGCGTGCGACAATTTATGTGTGTGCGTGCGACAATTTATGTGTGTGTATGTTACAGTCGTCTTCTGTAAGTTTGTTTGTGTGGATATATATATATATA
>NC_068991.1:62252362-62253434 GCF_001194135.2 Octopus bimaculoides
AACGTTGATATTTTTACCAAATATGGCAAATTTGATTATGAGATTTGAAGAGGATGAAAAAAATGTGCTGACAGAAATTACGTAAAAATAGGACACCGATGAAATGCAAAATTGTTAATATGATAGCTTTAGGACAAATTAAATTAAATATAAAAATATTAAAGAGAATGGCTAATTTATAGGAAAGTAGGAGCGAGTAGTTTGTAATCTTTTATCATCCCACTCGCCTGATTCCGTTCATACAGTATCTTTCCAATCCCACAAACCTTTGCACCAATTTCTCCAATACTCACACATCGCCATACATTTTTTGCCATTTCTCTCTTACGTGCAGGTGAAGCTATTTTGCAGGTCGATTGCTTTTGTATAAGATGATACGAATATGTTCCATGCGTAGTTTATTTATTTTTATATGTATGAATGGGTGAAATATTAATTGCGTTGTGAAGAATAGAGTTTCCTGGGGAACTTAAACTGAATGGGTTTAATCTGTGTGCAATTGGCAGTGTAGCGTTATCTGATTGGTAACCAAGGAGGGGTAAATTATTTCTCTCCCTTGCCGACACGCTGAGAATATCTCTGAACGTTTTTTTACTTTTCATTTATTACCAAAAATAATTCTTCACACATTTTTAACAACTGCTCCAGAGAAACAGGTGCACGTGTGCATCGCTTCTGCTTGTTTGCAGTTAAATTACGCAATCCAGATTGTATTGAGACCTTTGCGTAATGATTAGGGCTTGCTTTCATCAGTGAACAAGCATCATCATAAATTTTGCATCTCTAATCTTTCATTTCCTTGTTTCAGTCATTAGACAGCAGCCATGCTGGGGAACACCTTGACGAATTTTTGGTCGAATGAATCGACCACAGTACATACTTTCATTCTTAAGCCAGGTACTTATTCTGTGGGTCTCTTCTGCCGAACCGCTACGTTACGCGGACGTATCTACCCCGAGGTCTGTTATCACGTGTGGAGTAGGAAAAGCACAAACACACATGCATATGTATATATAATATATAAATGTATATATATATATATATATATATATATATATATATATATATATAT
>NC_068991.1:62253965-62254716 GCF_001194135.2 Octopus bimaculoides
TATATATATATATATATATATATATGGGATAATTTATGAAAAAAACAACAGACGAGGACAGGTGGTGTAAACAACAAATGGATGTATTAGTTTAACGCTCGGGAATGAGAGAGACGGAAGATGGAAGACACGAGAATCTTTATTGGTCACTACAGTTGTTTCGACCTATCTAGCATCGATACCTGGTGAGTCGGATACTGAGCATCTAATTTAGGTGCATCCGTCGGTGTAGATGTGTCTCCTTAGGTGATTGCAAGCTGTATCTAGTTAAAAGAAACACTGTTTCGTATGATATCTTCTTGGTCTGCGTACATATAAATGGCAAATTAACGTATACATACTTACAGAAGATCCATGACAAATATCACATAGGAATAGAAGCAAGTACACAATACAGCGAATAAAGTATTAGACACGATTGTTACAAGATATGGGTGTATAAATACCTATACATATGTGGTCTCTCGCACGTATCCTCGCTCGTACAAACGCACACGCACATACAAGCACATACAAACATTTGTGGTATGGCGCACATACGCTCGCACACAGAATTAAATAGACATTAAAAAAGTCATTGGCTATTATTACTTGCAAGTGGCATGACTCCGATTGGTAAGGAGTCACAGATTATGCGGTGCAGTTCACTGGATCAGGCTGGTGGTACAGTCATTGTACAGCAGTTGTACAGTCATAAATACCGACACATATATGTATGTATATATATATATATATATATATATATATATAT
>NC_068991.1:62255731-62256208 GCF_001194135.2 Octopus bimaculoides
TATATATGCATATATATATATATATAGGTAAAACGTCTGAGTCCCTCTTTCTGTATGTAATACACGGCGGTGCGAGAACTAACCTACACAAATAACTGTGCCTTCATTACTCTGTACTTGTATGTCTTTGCTTACGCTGTGTATACACCTCTATGCATTCCTGTATGTGTGTGCAGGTTCTATGCGCATGTGCGCGTCTGTGTGTGCGCTGCGTGCGTTTAAGGAAATGAGGTGACGTGTAAATCTGTTATGTCGGCCGATGTTCGTACTGACACAGACAAATATTTAGGTCTGTGTGACAGTCTGTGTATGTAGATGTGGCTGTGTGAGTGTCTGTGCTTATTGCTCGCTAAAGTGTGTACGTATAACGATCCTGTGTTTTATAATTGCGTACGAATGCGCGTGCGTGCGCTCTTCTGTGTGTGTGTGTGTGTGTGTGTGTGTGTGTGTGTGTGTGTGTGTGTGTGTGTGTGTGTG
>NC_068991.1:62256218-62257869 GCF_001194135.2 Octopus bimaculoides
TGTGTGTGTGTGTGTGTGTGTGTGTGTGTGTGTGTGTGTGTGTGTGTGTGTGTGTGTGTTTATTGATTGCGTTTAAGACAACGAATGCAAATGAAGTTGTGTATGTATTACGAGCGCGTATAAGAGTTTGAAGAATTAAATGTACGCAGGTGTGTGTATGTAAGGGTTTATACATGCATGCGTGTGTGCGTGTGCATGTGTATATGTGTGTGTGAAATGGATGTGTGTGTCAATGTATATTAATGTGTTTGTATGCTAGCAGTGTGTGCGTGAGATAGTGCGTTTAGGGGTGAGTGTGTATGTATGTGTGTGTGTGCGTGTGCATGTGTATATGTGTGTGTGAGTGTGTGTGTGTGTGTCAAATGGATCTGTGTCAAGGTTTATTAGTGTGTTTGTATTATGGTGAAATGTGTGTAAAATTGTGGATTTATGTGTGAGTGAGTATGTATTTATGTATGTATGTGTGTGTGTGTGTGTGTGTGGCAAATGCATCTGTGCGTCAATGTTTATTATGTTATTAATGTGTTTGTATTATAGCAATGCGTATGTAAGATAGTGCATTTATGTGTGTGTGTGTGTGTGTGTGTGTGTGTGTAACGGGTTTAAGTGCGTGTGTGCGCGCGTGTTAGTGTGTATATGTGCTTGTATATGAATATACATATGTGCGTTTGTGTTATTTATGTGGGTGTGTGATACGGCGTTACGAGTGTGTCTATGGATATCTTTATGTGCATACATGTACATGTGTATATGTGTGCTTACGTGTGTATGTATATATGTGTGTGTGTGTGTGTGTGTACGTGTGTTTGACTTTGCGTTTGTATTTGTATCTGCGTGCTTGTGTATGCGCTTCTGTGTGTGTATGTATATGCGTGCTTGTGTGTATGTGTGTTTGCACGGGTGTCCGTGTACGTTTGTGCTTGTGCGTGTATTTGCATGTCTTTATACGTGAGTGTGTGTCTTTGTGTGTGTGTGTGTGTGTGTATGTGTGTGTGATTATGTGTGTGTATATGCGTGTGTAAGTGTTCGTGTGTGAACGTGCATATGTATGTATTCATGTGTGTGTGTGTACGCGCGTGTTTATATGCGTTTATAAATGTTTATGTGTGAACATACATGTGTATGTACTTATGTGTGCGTGCGTGTGTGTGTGTGTGTGTGTGTGTATGTGTGTGTGTTCGCGCGCGTGTGAGTGCCTGTTTCTATCTCTATGTCTGCTGAACTGACGGTTCTTGGTTTTTGCACTCAGACAGACAGAAATGTAACTTAATAATATTGCGTATGTATATGTGCATAGCTGTGATACTCATTGTTTCTCTATGTGTACATCTTCGTGCATATCTATATATGTATATATATATATATGTGATCTGCAAAAGTATGTGTGTAACATTATAAGTGCGTATAACTTTGTGTGATTGTATGTGTGCATATATATATACATATAACGTATTCACTGTATATGTATGTGTTTATTTCGACAGTAGTGAATCGTTAAGTCACGCCTATTGATACAATACCGGTTTTAAAACTCAAACATACCCTTAGATTCGGACATGGACAAACGCAAAGACACAGTATAGATATATTCATAGATGTGTACATGAAATCATGCATACGTATAGATTCATGTATATATATATATATATAT
>NC_068991.1:62258071-62264516 GCF_001194135.2 Octopus bimaculoides
GTTCCAAGTTCAGTCCCACTACGTGTGGTAACTTGGGTTGGTGTCTTCTACTATAGCCTTGGGCCAAACAAAAACCTGTGAGTGGATTTGGTTGACAGAAACTGACAGAAGCCCGTCGTCTCTCTCTCTCTCTCTCTCTCTCTCTCTCTCTCGCTTTCTCTCTGTATATGTGTGTGTGTGTGTGTGTGTGTGTATCTGTGTTTGAGTAGTCTACTAACCCCATGATTCCGAGTTCGATTGCAGGCAGTGGAATATAATAATAATAGTAATAATAATAATAATAATAATAATAATAATAATAATAATAATAATAATAATAATAATAATAATTAATTCGTTTTATTGGCCACAAGGACTAATATCAATTAAAAACATGTAAGGACAAAGACAGGACGAAGGTTACAAAGGGTTTTTTTCCGAAAGGTAGAAAACGTTCAGGTTCGAAATTTCCCCAAGACACCTGATGAAAGCGGGGAGGGTATATCAGCCGAAACGTTATGTTAACAACAAACAAGATGAGGACAAATATCCGGCAAATGTAAATAATATAAATAATATATATATATTGACATATATCTATATATGTCTGTGTCTGTGTTTGTCCCCCACCACCACTTGTCAACCTCTGTTGGTGTGTTTACGACCCAGTAATCTAGCGGTTGTACAAAAATGGCCAATAGAGTAAGAACCAAGCTTAAAAAAGAAAGAATAATAAGTAGCGGGGTCAATTCGTTCGACTACAGTTCTTCCAGGCAGTGCCCCAGCATGGCCGCAGTCTAAATGATTAAAAGCACCAAAAGATGAAAGATATCCGCACGAGCGCGTGTATGTGTGTGCGTGTATAGAAAGTGTCATCACTTAGTTTAAAGGCTTGCGTATGTACTAATAATTAAACATTTATCATTTCCGGCCATTTAATTGTTTACTTTTCAAAACTGTTTATAAAATGGAGAGACGTTCTCTCTCGTCTAAAGGTCGGAAGTTTAAACACTCTAAAAAATTCATTAGCCTTTTCTAATTATTGACATTATTAAGAAAGCTACAGTAATTAATGCCATTTCAGACTATTTTAATTTTGAAATTTGATTATTATGCTATATTTTGGTTGTTTTAATGTTTATATTTGATTTTAATTGTTCTCGATGAGATAGTGTTGTAATGGCTGAGTGGTTGAAGAGCTCGCTATGCAACCATTTGTTTTCGGTTTCAGTTCTATTACACCGTTCCTATTCACTTTAAATTAGTTCTTTCCTTTTCCAACTCATATTCCCTTTCACGTCATTATTATTGTTGTTTGGCAGAACCGTTGGCACG
This sequence comes from Octopus bimaculoides, assembly GCF_001194135.2. NCBI lineage: Eukaryota > Metazoa > Mollusca > Cephalopoda > Octopoda > Octopodidae > Octopus > Octopus bimaculoides. The sequence goes on from NC_068991.1 coordinate 62,259,386, forward strand.
CCGAGCAAGATGCTTAGCAGCATTTCGTAAGTCTTTACTTTCTGAGTTAAAATTCCGCCGAGGTCGGCTTTACCTTTCATTCGCTCGGAGTCGATAAAATAAGTACCAGCTGGTTACTAGGGTCAGCATATATGTATACATGCATGTATGAATGCATGTCTCTATGTATGTATATATGCATGTATGTATGCATGCATGTATGTATGTATGTATGTATTTATAGTCCTGGGAGGGTTGATTGTTTTCGTCGTGGAGCTCCAGCATAGCCGCATTCCAATGACTGCGTCAAGTAAAACATAAAATGATAAAATACAATGTGTTTGCGTGTGTGGGTGTGTGGGTGTCATTGTCCTTGAGTCTACCTTAAAGGTTAACACCCTTGATGTTTGGACGTCTGCAGTTATAGGCTATTGTTTAGACATTATATACAACCTATTTGAATGTCTATATAAACATAAGAGACAGAGACCTCGCTATCGTGTCGTTTCATTAACGAGAGCGTGACAAGGAAAAACGCGCATGCACACAGACAGACCTATATACATGTCTGTCAGCTTGCCTGCCTGTCTCTATCTATCTATCTATCTATCTATCTATCTATCTATCTATCTATCTATTTATCTATCCATCTATTTATCTATCTATCTATCTATCTATCTATCTATCTATCTATCTATCTATTTATCTATCCATCTATCTATCTATCTATCTATCTATCTATTTATCTATCCATCTATCTATCTATCTATCTATCTATCTATCTATCTATCTCTCTGTCTCTCTCTCTCTCTCTCTCCCTCTCTCTCTCTTTACATATATATATATATACATATACATGGCTGTGTGGTAGGAGGCTTCCTTCCCAACCACATGATTCCGGGTTCGGTCCCACTGCGTGGCACCCTCGGCAAGTGTCTTCTACTATAGCCTCGGGCCGACCAAAGCCTTGTGACTGGATTTGGTAGACGGAAACTGAAAGAAGCTCATCGCATATATATACACACATATATGTGTGTGTGTGTTTGTATTTGTCACCCCACCATCGCTTGACACCGATGTTGGTGTGCTTAAGTCTCCCGTAACCTAACAATTCGGCAAAAGAGACCGATGGAATAAGTACTAGACTTACAAAGAATAAATCCTGGGGTCGATTTGTTCGACTAAAGGTGGTGCTCCAGCATGGCCGCAGTCAAATGAATGAAACAAATAAAAAAATAAAAGAAAAAAACTATATACGTATGTATACAACCTGATGCTTTTGAAAGGGTTTCAACGCATGGAACCTTGGGCAAGTTTTTCGACTATAGTCCCGGGCCTATCAATTTCTTGTGAGTAAATTCGGTAGACAAAATCTGCGAAGAAGCTCGTTGTATACATATATACCAGGTTGGCCAAAAGTCACCTGACAGTAAATCAATACCATGCAATTGCAAGAGTAAAACAAAAAATTATTTTTTTATGAGACTTCACTAATAAATAGACAAATATTCTTTTACTTGTTTCAGTCATTTGACTGCGGCCATGCTGAAGCACCGCCTTTAGTCGAGAAAATCGACCCCAGGACTTATTCTTTGTAAGCCTAGTACTTATTCTATCGGTCTCTTTTTGCCGAACCGCTAGCTTACGGGGACGTAAACACACCAGCATCGGTTGTCAAGCGATTTTGTGGGGACAAACACAGAAGCACAAACACATACATATATATATACATATACATATATACGACGGGCTTCTTTCAGTTTCCGTCTACCAAATCTACTCACAAGGCTTTGGTCGGCCCGAGACTATAGTAGAAGACACTTGCCTAAGGTGCCACGCAGTGGGACTGAACCCAGAACCATGTGGTTGGTAAGCAAGCTACTTACCACTGAAAATAGAAAAACAAAGAAAACGGTGATTTTAACTCACAGCATTCAATTATCAAACATTCATGATTGGAATGAATAGATAAAATTAAATGTTAAGTATTTATGGAATTTTGATTTACTGTCGGGTGACTTTTGGCCACTCCTATTTGTGCTTGTATGTATGTACGCTTGGCTTCTACACAGTTTATATATAAACTATATATACACACGAGATGGGATAGCCATGGTTGGCATCCTTTGCTTATGGTTTGATCGAACAGTTCTGAAGTAGGTCTAAACAACAGCAGTAGCAGCAACAACAACAGAGGTATATAGCACCGTAACGCGAGTCCACTATGTGACAATGTACTTTAGAAGATTCGTCAATGCATGTCGGAATGCGCAGCAGAGCAATCACCTGGAGGACATTTTGATATAACTCGAACACCATATATACATGCTTATAGACATGTGTGTGTGTATGCGCATATATATATATGTGTGTGTGTATGTGTGTGTAGGTATATATGAAAGCGTATGTGTGTGTGCTTATATACATATATATATATATATATATATATATATATATATATATATATATATATATGTATATGTATGTATATGTATGTATCTGAATGTGTGTATATACATATATATTATATACATATGGACATATGTATATATATGTACATATATATGTAAAAATGTATACACCCACACACTTATATACATATATACGTACTTATACAAATAAACACACACAGACGCACGCTCACACATGCATACATGTGCATATATATACACATAGGTTGAGGCTTGCTGCTCGGCCAACGTCCTATGTGATATGATTCGGTTCAATAGTTGGTAACCCATGGTTACACAGCAGCAACTTTATTGTCATCAAGTTGCCTCTTATACTTCATTAATTGCTGTTTTAATTGCGAAATTATTACTATTTTGCATAATGATAAAATTTATGTCACCACTCTACTATTTATACCATTCTGATAACATTTAATAAATATTAATATTAATGACGACGTAAGGTTGTGAGCTGGCAGAAACGTTAGCACGCCGGGTGAAATGCTTAGCGGTATTTCGTCTGTCTTTACGTTCTGAGTTCAAATTCAGCCGAGGTCGATTTAGCCTTTCATTCTTTCGGTATTCGATTAAATAATTACCAGTTACGCACTGGGGTCGATATAATCGACTTAATCCGTTTGTCTGTCCTTGTTTGTCCCCCCTGAGTGCAGCCCCGTTAAGGGGTCGATAAATTAAGTACCAGTTGCGTACTGATGTCGGGCCTTGTGCATAGAGCAGAAAAGAATCGTTAGCACGCCGAGCGAAATGCATAGCGGTATTTCGTCTGCCGCTACGTTCTGAGTTCAAATTAGGGAACTGGCAGAATTGTTAGCCAGGCAAATTGCTTGGCAGCCCTTCGTCTGACTTTGTGTTCTGAGTTCAAATTACTCCCAAGGTCGACTTTGTCTTTCATTATTTCGGGATCGATAAATCAAGTACTAGTTGCGTACTGGGGCCGACCTAATCGACTGATCCCTTCCCAAAAAATTTCGATCGGTGAAGTAAGTACCAGAGATACACTACCTGTTTTTCACCACGTTTCTAGTATTAAAAGTCGAGTAACCCTCTAACTTCTCTTTTTGGCGTACTCAGAATGCCACGCTCCCTCTCGATTTTTTGAGAAGCAAAGGCATATCGCTATTTTACTTGAGCCTTCTCGATGAAATCCTCAATCAAGGAGAGACAGTCTTCCTTAACGTAACTCTATCATATTCTTTTGCCTTCCTTCCTGAGCTGTCCCCTTCCTAGATCACAAGGTTAGTAAAAGGTCTCTCACCTATGTTGTTGCCATCATTGTAAACATTTGCCTGTTACCAAAATAGAGTTTATTAAAGGACGAAAACCTGCTTTCACAAATAAAGCATTTTGTAGAAATGTCATATTTTAAAGTACATTATTCAAAATAATGTCTACATTCGTAATGTCTGTAAGTTTTTTTGTCTTGATTTGTTTTCTTTCAAATTTATAATTTTGTTTTGAATTTCCTTTTTCTCTTTTCGAATTTCTTTTTTCTTGGTTTATTCGTTTCTACTACGTTTATGGTTAGCGTCTCTTACTGCTACTCCACGGGAAACCATATTTAAAAAGAAGTAGAAGAATTTTTACAAAATACGAAATATAAAAATGTCCGACGACAAATCATATTTATTTCCACTCCACGATAAACATGGCGGACGCTCAAACAGTCTAACTACAGCAAATGAAACGTGGCACATCCATGTCGTCCACACATACGCTCGCAACAGCAACAAAAACAAATTCTAACAGAGATATCTTATTTGAAGCCATAAGACACTTTTTCTTTAACTAAAAAAAAAAAAAAAGAGCAAGAATTCCTGAAAAAACCATTCCGGGGCCTATGAGAAGTGGGGCCTCCTCTAACTTAATTTTGCTCTAACGCTCACTTAACTTTAATCCAGACTGACTCTTCTATCTAGTTTGACTTCTTGCTTTATGTTCAACTGTACTATTAACTTTTGATGCACAGTAATTTTTTCTGCTATAGCTAGGGTACTTCTGTAATGTTTTGTAATGCACTGTTTGGCTGCATTACATGCTTCGGCATGGTTCTCGATCGGTCACGACGACGACGAGTGTCCCAGTTCATTCGATCGACCGAACAGCTTGCTCGTGAAATTGATGCGAAGTGGCTGAAAACTCCTCAGACTTGAGTACCCTAAACGTAGTTCGTTGTTAGAGAGATTCAGCGTGACACAATTTGACAGGTTTGGCCCTTTTAATTACAGGTATTGATCGTTTCTGCCAACTTAGTGGACTGGAGCAACAAGAAATAAAATATCTTGCACAAAAATACATCGTGCTGCCGGAATCGCTCAGGACTTCATGATCATAAACCGAATTACATGCCTATATGGTCTTATGCTTCCGAGGAAGTCGGTGTATTTTAAATTGATGTAATGCTTGCATTGTTCGATTAAATGGAGTCGCCTGAAACGGTCCTGATGCACTAATAGCTTGACATCCTTGTTATTTATTTGCTTCCTATTCACCTAAACTGTGCCGAATAAACAGAACTGACTTGGTACCTCAACATAAGTACCTAATTCAACTGAATCTTAATTATTTCTTACACACACACACACACACACACACACACACGCACGCCGCACGCACACACACATATACACACACACACACACACACACATATATATATATATATATATATATATATATATATAT
>NC_068991.1:62265395-62267283 GCF_001194135.2 Octopus bimaculoides
ATATATATATACGTGTGTGTGTACGCTATGACGATTAACTTACCGAAAAAATTTATTGCAAAAATTTTAGAGATGTTAAAAATACACCGGAATTTGTTTGTACCTCATTAGTTTTAGTATATGAGAAATGGTAAGAATAATTTCAATAACTGTACCTTTTGTCATCAGTCGCTTGTAAACATGGCGTACTGAATATTGTCTTTTAAACTCTTTATGAAGTTTCCAGAGTCATAATTTTAGCTTTATTTTTCTTAAGCCCTAGGACTCATAGGACTAGTTACTCGGTTTACATGGCGTATAAATAAACGAGATCACAATATTCCCCACTGAGTCGGACGCCGATCCGTTGCACGTTTCAAGGCCAACTATTTTGAGGGGAAGGGACAAGTTGATTACAGCAATCCCAGTACTTGACTATTCTGTTTTATCTACCTCGGTGGGATTTGAACTCAGAACGTAAAAATGTGGATAAAATATTGTTAAACGTTTTGTTCGACGCTCGCTCATGATTTTGTCAGTTTGCCGCCTTCTAGAACCATTTTGTTCATATCAAATTAAACGTTCATTTTTACCCATTTTCATCCCTGTTTCTCTTCCTTTAATCTTCTGCAATTAACCGAAATTGATGCTATTTTGGAATGCAATTAACCGAGAAATTTGATACAAATTTGATACTAATCGGTTAAATGTTTTGTAAAGTTGAGCAATTGACCGAATTGCGCAATCATCAGGTATGCAATTAAGCGGGGTCGACTGTATCGGAAAATTGAATAAGTATTGATATATTCATGTGTATCAATGTTGTTGTTGTTGTTGGCACTCCGTCGCTTACGTCGTCGAGGGTTCCAGTTGATCCGATCAACGGAACAGCCTGCTCGTGAAATTAACGTGCAAGTGGCTGAGCACTCCACAGACACGTGTACCCTTAACGTAGTTCTCGGGGATATTCAGCGTGACACAGTGTGACAAGGCTGACCCTTTGAATTACAGGCACAACAGAAACAGGAAGTAAGAGTGAGAGAAAGTTGTGGTGGAAGAGTACAGCAGGGTTCACCACCATCCCCTGCCGGAGCCTCGTGAAGCTTTAGGTGTTTTCGCTCAATAAACACTCACAACGCCCGGTCTGGGAATCGAAACCTCGATCCTATGACCGCGAGTCCGCTGCCCTAACCACTGGGCCATTGCGCCTCCACACGTGTATCAATAAAGTGAGTCGAATGATACTCGCAGGATTTCAGACCAGTGATAGGGGTTCAAATAGTTGTAAATTCCCCATCGCGTAGGTTCGGATGAGTTTACTATTTCCTAATTAAGTTGGGGGATGCTGAGAATTTTATTCCTGCAAATCCTTTAGTTACTCTTATTTATATTAAGCCTGAATGATACATTTTATTTGCGTATGCTATTTTACGGTCAATTCCTAATACGTTATGGTGTGTGTTTAGTTTGGCAATATATCCATTATCGTTTTGGTTATTTGTCTCATTTTACATATTAGAGGATGTATAGGGTTGAGTTATAACTTTCTGGGGCAATTTTGTTTTTGATTTTTGGTTGGTGTATTTTTTATTTTGACTTGAATTGGGAGTTGTCCTGTTGAGTATCGATATGAAATGATTGGACGAATTTTTAGGGTTATGTATTTTTTTTTGTTTTTTTCTTTCGGACTATTTTAGATGTAGTGTAGATATATAAAAAGTCATCGCGTATGATCGGATGAGATTTTAAACGTGTGTGCATATGAACATATGCGTTTGTGTGAGAAGATATCTATGTATGCTTCTGCGGCAAATAAAATGTTAACACAAGAAATAAAAGGACATGTAGCCATTATGGACATATAGGCGCAGGAGTGGCTGCGTAGTAAGTAGCTTGCTTACCAACCACA
>NC_068991.1:62267383-62268289 GCF_001194135.2 Octopus bimaculoides
GTGTGTGTGTGTGTGTGTGTGTGTGTGTGTGTGTGTGTGTGGGCATGTTTCAATACTTATAGATGTATATCTATGTACCTATCTATTTACCACTCTTTTACTTCTTTCAGTCATTTAACTGCGGTCATGCTGGAGCACCACTTTTTAGGCGAATAAGTTGACGCTAGGACTTATTCTGTGTAAGCCTAGTACTTATTCTATCGGCCACTTTTGCCGAACCGCTAAGGTACAGGAACGTAAACACACCAGTATCGGGTTTCTTTCAATTTCCGTCTACCAAATCCACTCACAAGCATTTGGTCGGCCAGAGACTGTAGTAGAAGTCACTTTTTCCAAGGTGCCACGCAGTGAGACTGAACTAGGAACAATGTGGTGGTTAACAGGCTTTTTGCCCCACAGTCACTCCTGCGCCTATATATACGGTACTAAAACAAAAATTTAAAAATCGAAGTGCTCAATGCTATCCATTATTCATGCTTCACCTCTTACCACCTGCTATTCTTTCATACTACATCTTGTTCATGTATGACGCTTCCGTTGTCCTGGTTTCCTTATCAATTCCAGTCAGTCTATCTTAGAGGATGGAAAATTTACAGCCTATTCTCTCTAGGTTAGAGGATGTAAAACTACGATGTATTTCATTAATTTTTCTGTGGTTACCTCTTCTTACCGTGAAGAAGGACTTTGACCGAAACGTCGGTTTTGTACTCTTCCCGGCAAACGCACTGTACTCTTTTTATCGACCTTACTAAATAATACAGTCCTTCTAACGTAAACCTGCACCACTTTTGGGGGTTTCTATTCATATATATATTAACAGAATCTGTGATCTGAGGTAAGAAGCTTGCTACCTAACCACATGGTTCCGAGTTCAGTCCCGGATATATATATATATATATATATATA
>NC_068991.1:62269914-62270841 GCF_001194135.2 Octopus bimaculoides
GATATTCAGCGTGACACAGTGTGAGAAGGCTTGCCCTTTGAATTACGGGCACAACAGAAACAGGAAGTAAGAGTGAAAGAAAGTTGTGGTGAAAGAGTACAGCAGGGTTCGCCACCATCCCCTGTCGGAGCCTCGTGGGGCTTCAGGTGTTTTCACTCAATAAACACTCACAACGCCCGGTCTGGGAAACAAAACCGCGATCCTATAATTGCGAGTCCGCTGCCCTAACCACTGCGCCTCCACACATACATACATACATACATACATACATACATACATACATACATACATAGAAGCATACATACATTCATACATAAATACGTACGTATAGGGTGGCGAAAAAGACGCGAATCTTTAAAATAACACTTTGCCATAACATCCTATTTTCTATTTCTTTGTAAGTAAATGTGAAAAATGTTCATAAAATGATTGGGTTTATTTTAGAGCCTTGTTAGAAATTTTTTAAACGTTAATTTTGCCAATCGATGGATTGGCAGATGAGATCCTTTGTCTTAGCCAGAAAGGTCACCAGACTTAACTCGCCTTGAGTTTTTCCAGCGGATGCATCTTACGTCCGTTGTTTATAGTATCGGTCCAAGAAGCGTTGGAGAATTAAAAGATAACAAGAGTTCAATGTGCAAAGATTGACACTGAAATCTTGAACAATGTACAACATTCTCTTTGGTATCGCTTTCAGAAATCTAATGAATGCGAAGGAAATCAGATTCAACAATTATTTTTACCATCTTTTTTTTTTTCTTTGTTCCGAGTTAATAATTTTGTGAAAATGAATTTTATGGAGATAAAATAAAAGCCTACCATACCTCTTATATAAACGGTTTTTCTCGTGATCAGGGCGCTGCACGATATTTGCGCCAGCCAGTATTTATATACATACACACATGTATATATATAATTATATGCATG
>NC_068991.1:62271138-62272326 GCF_001194135.2 Octopus bimaculoides
TATATATATATATATATATATATGCACGTCTGTATGTATGTATGTATGTATGTATGTATGTATGTATGCATGCATGTATGTATTATGTATGTATCTTTGTATGTATGTATGTCTCTGCCAGTCTTCATCGGACTGTCACCATTCTTCTTGTATTAAGTATGATGTACTCTGAAGTAACATATTGAGTAAAATGTATTTATGTATTATAAATATATAAACGAACATGAACATATATTATATATATATATGGATGAAAACAGTTTGATTGAAACTCAGAGTACCAAAGAGCTTGAATCAAACTATTTTGATCAAAAGATGTAACTCTCAATAAATATGTTGAATGCTCTTCTTTCGTTTGTCTACTCATTCGTACGTATATGTATATGTGTGTGTGTGTGTGTGTGTGTGTGTGTGTGTGTGTGTGTGTGTGTGTGTGCGTATTCTTCTATTCGTTTATACGTTTCAGTCCTGAAGCTGTGGTCATACTGGAGCATGGTGAGTACATACGTACTGATAGAGAATTAATTCGGAATCAGCTGAATCGAGTGGTCTCTAATCATAAGGCTACGGAATTAGCCGAATCTGACCGATCAGTATAGGGAATTTCTCGACCGGTCTTTTCAGGCGATTACACTCCCTGTCAGTACATATGTAAGCAGAAAGAAACAAGGAGATATATTCATATGCGTGTATGTATGTATATATATATACATATGTACAATACAAATAATATGTGAGTATATGCATATATACGTACATGTATGTACATACCTGCATCTACTTGTATATATAGATGCATATCTGGGTACAGAACGTCACAAAAACACGTGGACAAAATGAAAAACAGAATATAAACACACTACAGAAAACACACAAGCCACGTAGAGAACATTTCCTTCATCAGCTGCCACCATACTAAACTAAGCGTTTCGAAGAGTTAGGGCTATATATATAATCGGAGCCTTCTAAAAGTTATAAAAAGGAAGAATCTAGTCATTTTACTATAGTTGTCAAGAACTCAACTGTCAGTTAAATACATAGATACATTTTGAAATCTAATTTTTACTACGAACGTATGAAAGCGCCAAATGAACTTTATGAGCGTTACAAAATATTTAATGCTTAACACACTTCAACGTTGTAAAAATCTTTTTTTTAAAAATACGATAATAAAAAAAACGTGAAAAC
>NC_068991.1:62274369-62275467 GCF_001194135.2 Octopus bimaculoides
GCGCAGTTTACGGTGATGTTTCTTTATCCGAAAGAACTGTACAGGAGTGGTTCGCAAGGTTCCGAGCTGGAGATTGTAGCCTTATTGATAAAGAGCGATCAGGCAGACCGTGCACTACAGATGATGACCAAATCAAGTCATTAATTGAGAATAACCCACATTGCACAACCCGGGAATTGGCAGAAAGCCTCAACCTATCAAAATCCGTCGTTCATGAGCACCTGGTAAAGCTTGGGTACACAAATCGCAACGATGTTTGGGTACCACATGAGTTGAGTGAGAAGAACCTTTTGGAAAATCGGCACGAACTTTCCAGACAACCCAATATAAGCATATATGTTTTCATATAGATGAGCTTCCATGTAATTTCCTTCCAACAAAATTCAGTCTCGAAGCATTAAACCAAAATTCCATCATGTCACATTATCACGCGCTAGGTCTTAACTTGGAGCCATATGGCTGTGATGCAAATTCCTAACCCACACAGCGATGTCAGAAGCGATTGTAGAAAAGAAGCTACGTAAAATCAAGGCCAAACGCCAGACTAAATTCTCAGACTATAATTCCGAAATAGTATTGTAACTATATACACAATCAGTGTGAAACTGGCATTCACTATTGTCTTTCGCTTTAATGAATATATTTTAGATATTTTAATTATATACAATGCTGCTATTATACTACTAACACAGAAGAACACGTGAACGCTCGCCCACACATGCACACAAAACGCATACATAGACAAACACATACATTCCCACACACATACACACGCATATAAACATACACAGATACATACATATATATATATAGAGAGAGAGATGTGTATATGATTTATGTATGGATATATATTAAAACACACGCAAAGGCACAAATGTATGTATATATTAAATAGCGAATACACATATAATATTACTTGTGCAGTTTTGTAAATACAAGCGAATGAATATCAAATATTGCATGTCGTTTCAATTAACTGATTAATTAGAACTGTGAATCGACTAATCCTTTGCATATACATACATATGTATATATATATATATATTATATACACCCACATATATATATATATATATATATATATATATATATATATAT
>NC_068991.1:62279283-62280840 GCF_001194135.2 Octopus bimaculoides
ATATATATATATATATATATATATATATATACATACATTGCTCGAAATGAGGAGCAGATAGAAAGCCGACAACTGATGAAAGGTCCTTTCTCTGTCTTTACTTTCCTGTTTTCCATTCTTGTTGTTTACGTATTTAACTCGTTTGTTTACATATTTCGTGCTGTTTGCACCGTTGCTGACATCCTGTATCCATATATACATGCATATATCTATCTATATCTATATATATTATTTAGTATTTATTATTTAATTGAACGTCATGCATCCATTTATTTCCAAGTAAGTTACCACACATATACATATTCATATCATGTGTGAGTATACTTTCATCTATATATGTACATTTTATGTGCGGATCCCCGCATGTGGGGAGAGAGGCCATGTTAATATCCATGTTTACATCAGGCAGCAGTTCAGTGGTACTTCAAGAACTGTCGGTCTAACAGAAACGGTCAGGATTCCTTAATTATCCTATTTTTAATTTTATCAGTAAATAATTCTTATACTTTCCGTCCTAAAATCTCCACATTCGCATCCCACACGACGACTAGCTTCTACATTTTTTGCTTTTTTCCTTTTGCTTTTTTCTGTTTTTTTTCTTTCTTTTTATGCCTTTCCTTTCCTTGTTTATCTCAGCATTGAGAATTTATTGCCTGTTTAATCATTTATCTAATTGATTAATTATTTATATACACTTGAAACTTTCTTTTAAAAATATCCTTCTTTCCAGCTCATTACTTAACTTCCTTTTTACCCTGTCTCTGTCTCATTTTTCCAATTCGCTCTTTTTATTTCTATTTTGGCTAGTTTTCTAAAACTATCTGTCCAGATACTGTACACAGACAGATTTTTATCTATCTTTATATTTTGAAATATTGACTGACGGAAATATTATGTAACAATTATCTTACGTAACTACTCAAAACGCATTAATGCAATCAAAATAGCAATATTTGGTTTTCTGGTTATTCCTGTATGTATGTATGCATGTATTATGTATGTATGTATGTAAGTATGTATGTATGTATGTATGTATGTATGTACGTATGTATGTTAGTGTAAATACATACATACAGACAGACAGACATATAGCTAGATAGATACATAGATAGTCGCCACTAATTGTGATTGTATGTGTTACAAGTACATATATTGCTAGAAATAAGAGCTAAACCCCTTACAGAGTGTGCCCAGTTGCCCACATTAATTTTATAGTTTATAGTGTGTGTGTATATATATATATATATATATATATATATATATATATGTATAAAGAAAGAAAAAGATAAAGAGACTAATGGCAAAGTTAGAATTATATTTTATGGATAAAGTCTTACAGCTGTTTCAGGGAAAATCCAATGTAACTTTCATCGGTGACGGTAATACTTACTTTGCCATTGGTTTCTTTAACTTTTTCTTTCTTTATACATACACACGCTAATACACGACCTATGTTATATTCCCCACTCATGTTGATACAACGACAGGGGCAAAACTCGTCGGTATACAGCACTTACTCGGTATTACCTGTGTCTTTAGGGTTTGGTTGACTCCAAT
>NC_068991.1:62283150-62285113 GCF_001194135.2 Octopus bimaculoides
TATATATATATATATATATATATATATATGCATGCACATATACTTACATAAATATACACCTACTCATATATATACATGCACTCACACATACACACACACACGCACGCACGCACTAATAAAGCCATTCTTGTGTCATATAGACTCATACAGCCGGTTTCTGTGGCGTATGTATACTCCTCGTGGACGGGACGCCAGTCTGTCGCAGGATTACTCGCTTTTGCCAACTGAGTGAACAGGAGCAAAGTGCAATGGATTGCTTTGCTCAAGAACGCAACACATCGCCCGGATTCAGTCATTAAATTGCAGCCGAAGTGGGGCACCTATTCAGTGGAATGAATTGAACCCATTTCGTCTTTGCTTGTGTTTTTTTTTAAGAGGACTGAACCCGAATCCATGTCGTTGGGAAGGAAGGTTCTTACAATACGGCCACGCCCGCACCTATACATGTATGTATACAGACACACACACACACATTCACACACACACACACACACACACACACACACACACACACACATATACACACATAGGTAGATAGATAGATAGACAGAAGGACAGACAGCCATACAGACACACAGACAGACAAATAGATAGATAGATAGATAGATAGATAGATAGATAGATAGATAGATAGATAGATAGATAGATAGATAGACAGACAGACAGACAGACAGACAGACTGATAGATAGATAGATAGATGGATAGATAGATAGATAGATAAGCAGATAATAACTCTCCCGAGGATCCAACAGGGAGCATGTAACTCATGTTCTGTTTCCAGCATTCTTTATGACTTAACTTCATCACTGCTGATGATTGCTAATGTAACACGAAACCATGGAGTTTCAAGGATTAGTCTCACATGTCTGCTCGCAATAAACTCTATATTTATGTAATTTTTTTCCACTCGTTCCAATCAGTGGACTGCTCCCATGCTCCAGCGCCACGTTAAATGATTTTAGTCGAACAATTTAGCACTTATTTTAAATCTGATACGTATTCTTTCGATCTCTGGAGACACCAGTTGTCAAGCATTGGTGGCGGACAAAACACACACATACACATATATACAGAAACAAACATACACAAACACACAACCACACTCTCTCTCACACACACACTCACACACACACACACGCAGATACACTCACATACATGTTTGGACGCGGTCTCCGTCTATCGACTTCTTTCTCTGAGGATTGGTCGATTCGGGAATATAGTAGAAAACATTTGCCAAAGATTTCGCATTGTAGGACTCAACCCAAAATCACGTGATGGCAAAACGGGCATCTTAAGCACAATATCACGCAAACACACACAAAACGCGCGCGCGCGCGCATGGATGTTTATAGGTATGTTGAGAACAGTAAACAACGAACCGAAGGGAGAAAACAAAATGGGCGTAAGAGACGTATAACATTGAAATATAAAAAGAGCTTGATGAAGAGTAAAGTATGGGAGATACAGGAGGAAAGACTCGAAAAAGAAAGAGAAAAACAAAGGGAGGTTTCGAGGAAAGGGTTCTGCTTCAAGGCGGCAAAAGTAATGCAAATTCTACATCGCCACCTTCAATTAATCAAAACTTGACGCCATCTTATCTATCGCTCTCCCTCCCTCTCTCTCCTCCACTCTCTTTGTTTCCCTCCGTCTCTCTCTCTCTCCATCTCTCTCTCTCTCCATCTCTCTCTCTCTCTTATCTGTCTCTCTCTCTTTCAAACTATTTATTTTCCTCGTTCTCTTCCTCTCACCTTATTAACAAAGTTATCTTCTTTTTTTACCATCCACGCGATCAAAAAGGAAGGTGAAGCGAACAAAGGCGGTAATTTATTTTTAGTTGTGGTATGTGTGTGTGTGTATGTACCATACACACAAACACACGCACGTACGCACACACAAACACACACATTTATATATATATATGCATATATCTATCTATCTATCTCTATATATATATATATATAT
>NC_068991.1:62285581-62286243 GCF_001194135.2 Octopus bimaculoides
ATATATATATATATATACACTTACGCACACGGAAATAAATAAATATGTATGTACATATATATATGTATATATGTATAACTTTAAACATACACACACACACATACTTATATGTACATATATCTATACATATGTATACACACAGGCACACACAAATATACACACGCATATATATATATTTATATACATATATACACAAACATAGAAGTGTACACTCACGCACATACACATATATTTATTTATTTATTCATGAGATCTTTTCTTTATTGTCTGCACAACTCGTGACGTTAGCTGGTCACGTGCTACTCTAATCCATTATGCGCGATCGGTTATTGTGTGCAGCCGTTCGTTCTGTACAGGAATCGATGAGATCTGTGCGTGTATGTGTGTGTGTGTGTGCATCTGAGTATGCTGTGCGTATGTGAGTGTGTGTGTACGTATATGTGTGTGTGCGTGTATGCGTGTGTGCGTGTACGTGTGCGTGCGCGTGTGTGTATGTGTGTGTATGTATGTGTGTATGTGTGTGTGTATGTATATATATATGTATATATATATAGAGAGAGATAGATAGATAGATACACACATATATATGTACACACACACATATATATATATATGTATGTATGTATGTATGCATGTAATTGTATATATATTCATGTATATAA
>NC_068991.1:62287383-62287860 GCF_001194135.2 Octopus bimaculoides
CACGTATATATATATATATATATATATATATATATGTATATATATATAGAGAGAGATAGATAGATAGATACACACATATATATGTACACACACACATATATATATATATGTATGTATGTATGTATGCATGTAATTGTATATATATTCATGTATATAAAAACGTGTGTACATTAATATGTACGTGCTTGTAGATATACAAATATGTGTGTGTGTGTGTGTAGCCATATATATGGTATGTATGTATGTATGTATGTATGTATGTATACGCACGCACCCGTCAACACACATATACGAACGCCTACCGCAAACGGGAAAGTACGCGGGCACTGCTGCACACGCAACGCACTCTCACATTCACACACATCCACACACATGCACACGGGTAACCGAACACACACACACATATATGCAGTAGTCACCCAGCTCTCTCTCCCCCCCCCCTCTCTCTCTCTCTCTCTCTCTCTTGCAGACACTCCT
>NC_068991.1:62288633-62290332 GCF_001194135.2 Octopus bimaculoides
TATATATATATATCTTTATCTATCGATCTATCTGTTTATCCTTCAATCAATCGATCTTCCTGTCTATTTATCAGTCTTTCTATCTATCTGTCTGTCTGTCTATCTATCTATCTATCTATCTATCTATCTATCTGTCTATGTATAAATCTGTCTATATATATATATAGATATATATATATATATATTGAATATAAATATATACATTATATATATGAAATCAAATATACACACACATTTATATATATCTATATCTATCAGTCTATTTATCTATATGTGCGTGTGTATGTGTGTGTGTGTATGTGTGTGTGTACAGACATATGTTAGTGTGTGTTTGTGTATTTGTAAAAACGCTACACCCTGTGTATTGCAGTCTACAACAATAGTGTTACGCTTGTATTCGCCTCATTTTCGTGTATTTCTCCTCAGCACCCTGACAGGGGAAGAATAGTGGCCATCTATATCCAATTCTCCAGAACTAGCGACTGCAGTGGGCAGAGAGGATGACAGAGACTGGAATCTGGGAAATTTGGAACACATCCTTTCATCAGTCACTGATGATGGGTATATATATATATATATATATATACATATATAGTCTACTGTTCCGTAATGATAAGATCAACAGAAAAGTTACTCCATCTGTTAAGAGATAAATATTATTCAATATATATATATATATATATATATATATATATATATACAGGCATTCAGTTGGGTATGATGCATTATTTATCCGGTTGATCTGATCAATGGAACAGCCTCCTCATAAAATTATTGCGCAACTAGCAAAGCACCCCACAGACACGCATACCCTTAATGGGATACCCTTAGAGGTGATTCAATGTGATACAAGATGTGACAAGGTTGGCTCTTTCAAATAAAGGTACTGTTTATTTTTGCACCCTGAGTCGATTGTTGCAAAGTGGAATAAAGTGAATTGCTCAAAGACACAACACACCGTCGGGTATCGAACACACGAGCTTACGATCATAAGTGAATACCCTAACCAATAAGCCACAAGACCTCACAAGACCTCACAAGAGATATTTCGTGAATTTGTCACAAACATTGTGTAATATACTTTTCTGATCAAGGCTCGAAATTTTTAGGGTGGGGGCCATTCGATTAGATCAACACCAGTATGCAACTGGTACTTAATTTATCGACCCCGAAAGTATGAAAAGCAGAGTCGACCTCGGCGAAATTTGAACTCAGAACGTAAAGACAGACGAAATGCCGTTAAGTATTTCGCCCGGCGTGCTAACACTTCTGCCAGCTCGCCGCCTTACAAACAGCATATAATATAAAGACAGACATTAGCGTTCCTCAACGTTTTCGCCGCTCCCTTCTTCACTCCAGGTGATGAACTATTTATCTTTTTTCATCATGTTTACTTCGTTGTGATACACATAAGTACACTAACACTTGCGCAGGAGTGGTTGTGTGGTAAGAAGTTTGCTTTCCAACCACGTGGTTCTGCCCTAACTCTTCGAAACGCTTAGTTTTAGAATGGTGGCAGCTGATGAAGGAAATGTTCTCTATGTGGCGTGTGTATTTTCTGTACTCTGTTTATCATTTTGTATATGTTTTGTTTGCAACGTCATGTACCCAGATATGCATCTGTATATACAGGTAGATGTAGGTTTGTATATAAATGTACGTATATATGCATATACTCATTTATTATTTGTATTATATA
>NC_068991.1:62290763-62292813 GCF_001194135.2 Octopus bimaculoides
ATATATATGAGTATATGCATATATATGTACATGTATGTACATACCTTCATCTACATGTATATATAGATGCATATCTGGGTACATGACGTTGCAAAAAAACGTGGACAAAATGATAAACAAGGTACAACAAACACACAGGCCACATAAAGAACATATCCTTCATCAGCTGCCACCATTATAACACTGGCGTTTCGAAGAGTTAAGGCAGGACGCATCGTTAAAATGGCTCTTCCCACGGACACAAATTAAATTCGTTCCGTAGAGGATAGTGGCGGACGGAAAACAAGACAGGAAAACGAAACGGTGAAATAAACACATAAAAAAGGCTGTACAGCCAGACGTGGAGAAGTGTGTGTATATTGAACGCTGTGAAGCACGAACTGGAAGGACGAAAATGTACGTGCGAGCTTGGGGAGACCAAGAATGAAAAGAATTAGTAGCTGAACTAAGACGCCTATATAGTTAATTATATTTTTATCTACTACGTTCTCTCTCTCTCTGGTTTGTCCAACCATTGTGCTAAATGTTTACGGTTGTTGTATTGGATACATTTCTCATCATATGCTACAATTTGATTAAAAAATGATTCATTTTCGTGACGAGAAAGTAGCATAATGCAGGCTTCAAACGTTGCTCTTTCTGATTTTCATTGGGTTCATGTGGAACCCACTTATCCAAATTTTTCACTTTACCAATTGGTAAGTCAATATTGTTTGCTTGCTAACACCAAACAACAACGATAATTCACAGGCACTTTGAGATGTATCTGACTCCATGGTGGCTTTCACTCCATCATCATCCACCTTTGTTTCTGGTCGACCGCGTTGCTCATTTGTGAGATTAAAGTTACCAAAACGAAATTCTGCAAACCAATTTGATATTGTCTGCTGTATAATAACATTAAAATGAAATACTCCAGTAATATTCCGAGCCGTCTGTTATGCTATATTTCCAAGAAAAAAATCATATTTCAAAACTCTACGAATTCCCGACTTTTCCATCTCTAAACAAAAATAGCAAAAACGATTGATAAATACTTTATAAAGCGCAAAATGAGTTAGACTACAGAAATAGATATGTCAGCTTTCTGGCAAAAAAAAGAAAATTGTCAAAATATAATAATGGCGCAAAATGAGCAGCTGTCAAAGTTTACCATATACCTTACTACAAATTTCATACTTGACGACCTAACATGTATTTTCTTTTATTTGTTTCAGCCATTTGGCTGTCGCGATGCACACACACACACACACACACACACACACACACACACACACACATACACACACATGCGACGGGCTTCTTTCAGTTACGGTTTACCAAATCCACTCACAAGTCTTTGGTCGGCCCGTGTCTATAGTAGAAGACACTTGCTCAAGGTGCCACACAGTGCGACTGAACCCAAAACCATGTGGTTGGTAAGCAAGCTACTTACCACCCAGCCACTCTTGCGCCTATATACATACATATATATATATGCAAACATATACAGGTTATGAGAGGTAATGGTGTCAAGAAGACCCAAAGGTGTCAGGTAATGCTGAGTAAGTGCTATAGACAGACTATAGTTAAGCTCCAGGTTTGGTGATAATGCGAATGAGGAGTCCAATGTAGGTCATATATCAGCATGCGTATATAGAAAAAAATTTACAGAATGAGATAAAAATCCAAGGCTGTGAAAGATTTCAGAACACTTCCAAAGATACCATCAGTTCAATAACACCGTTTACAAACTCTATTCTTGGAATGACCAATTTTAAATACTATTGGAACTTACGCACAAGTTACAGGAAACTTATATGTATACCATTCTGCTTAAATAATGCAACTGCAGACAGAATATCCCTGCATATCTCACGTCTGTTTTCATTCCTCCACTTCACTCTCTATTTCATATCTTATCTAGAATAACTATTGCTTAACCATTTTCTCACACCGTCTCCGAAGATGGGATATATAAAATATCCCGGAAACAGCCGTAAGACCTCCTCTTTATAAATGTTCTGAAATCTTTCACAGCCTTGGATTTTTATCTCATTATGTTAATTAT
>NC_068991.1:62294144-62296620 GCF_001194135.2 Octopus bimaculoides
ATGTGTGTCTTTTATGCCATCAGATAAGGTACTTTAAAAAGTCGAACACGTTCATCCCAAAGAGCAAAAGAGAAAGTTGGGGAAAAAAAGGTAAGGAAATAAGAAAATAGGGGAAATAGAAGAGCAAGTAAGGAAGTGAGAAATATATACTGTAAATAGGGTGATGATAGCTTCGAAGTGCAACTTTCTGAAAATGCCATAGCAGTTCATTTATCAAAATAGTAATATTATAGTTTGCAGCTCATTAAGCAATACAAGAAAACTTTGAGTAAAAGGGAGTAACAGAAGAGGAAATAAAGCAAAAAAAAAAAAAAAAAGAAACGAAAAAAGAAAAGCGAAAAAGGTAGGGAGAACAGGAAAATGGGATAGAAAACTTGTTAGAAAGAGATTGGATGAGAAAGGAAAAAAAACGAAAGGAAGAAAAGTTAAGAGATAGAGAGGGAAAGAGAGTGAGTAAGAGAGGGAGAAATGAAATAGAAATAATAGGAAAAAATATACATCGTTGAATTTCATTCTCCTTGAAAGATTGTGGAAATTCGCTTAAAGATTTCGGTTTGCATCAGTATGTACAATATAGATCTGATCTCGTATTTATGCTGTCTTTATCTTAAGTTAACATTAGTACATTTTCTGGATCTATTTTAAAACGGGGGCCACAGTATTTTCTTAACGAAACACTTTGAAACTTGGAACACTGGTAGAATGTGTCATATAAAACATATTTTTCTCTTAGTCTTCTTAAAAAAAAAAGAAATCCCTAAGTTATTCCATGTTAAAGTTGTCGTATTTCTGTAATTTCAACCAATCACTGACGTCCATTCAGCCGATATACATTAAGTGCCGACTACATAAACAAACGATTCTGAAACAATTCTATCGGTGATAAAATTATTATTTCCTTGTCAAAAAATGGCTGAAGCATATTGGCAGTAGCTAATAAACCTTTCTATTATAGGCTAACCCTAACCCTAACCCTAACCCTAACCCTAACCTTAGGGTTAGGGTTAGGGCTAGGGTAAAACAGCAAATTTAAAAAGAAAAAAGCAAATAAAACGAAGAAAAAAAAATGAAAAAGGCAAATTTAAAATGAAAAAAGCAAATAACACGAAGCTATGGAGATTAAATACGCTTTAAACCGCTTTATCAGCCAAAGGAGTAAATATAAACAACTGAATACTTGTCAGTGATTGGTTGAAATTATCGAAATAAGACAATTTTTTACATGAAATAAATTCGAATACAAAAATATTTTTCTGTTCTATAACACAAAATAGATAAGTATACGAAGTTTGAAAGTCTTTCGGTACCAAAAACACTACGTAAAACATTAATGAAAACTGTGGCCCCCGTTTTAAAATAGATCCCATTTTCTGTTAAACAAACGGCAATTGAATATATTTATGTGTTTGTAGATAAACATATATGTAAAAGCGAAAAGTGACAAAGATATTTCGTATGTAGTGTTATTAGTTTGTCTTAGTCACTAAATATATCTGGAAAGGTCTGTTGCAAATCTGTCTCGCTTAAAGTATGAGAATATATGTGAATATTAACTTGTAATTTATTCGCCGTTGTTCTGTCATAGGAATATTGTTTAAGACCGCCATATATTTATACTTGACAGCAATACACTAGAAAAATAAATAAAAAAGAAATAAATGATGAGACAGTTTCCTTTCAGCGGAGAGCAACTTGACATCTTAACGTTACAAACACGTGTGTTGGATGGAATTGCAATTACTAAACAGACGAGTAGTTTTTTTTACAATACTAGTACACTTTAATAGAATTTCTGTCAAAAGATTTCGAAGTATCTGAGTCTTAATGAAATGAAGTGAAAACCAAATTAGGAAAAATTCCTTGCCTATATTTCTTTAAAGGTGCACAAAAAAAAGATTACGTTTTTGTCCAATAATTTAATCTCATTCTGTAATTTTCTTCTCGCCTTTATTTCCTACTTTGCCTTTTTTTTTTCTATCTTTTCGTCCTTTAGCTATTCGTGGTCGTCCATTTTCTTTCTCTCAGTCTCAAAGTATTTTTGTCGTCTTGCAATCGTTGCTAGACGTTTGTTGCAAACTGTAAAATTGTGGTTTTAAATGACTGAACTGCTACCGTGTGTCGCGAAAGTTAAATCACAAGATGATCCTACATCTTCCTCTCCACATGAACTAACAGCCCGACATGAGGTGTAGACGAGGGCAGCGGAATGAAACTCCCTAATGTTCCAATTGGACAGGAGTAGTGATGTGGAACACATCAGCCTGAGGAAATCAGAAAACCTATTGTGGTGCTCCAGCATGACCGAATTTGCATAGCTGAAAGGAGGAAAAGTCTAAAAATATACATGCATATATATATATATGTGCGTATACGTATGTATGTATATATATACATACATACAAATATCCATCCATATATGTACATAAATGTGTATATATATGTATATATATATATATATATGTATATATATATATAT
>NC_068991.1:62296630-62298227 GCF_001194135.2 Octopus bimaculoides
ATAATTGCTATGAAGCATTGTGTAGAATATATTGTATAATGGATCGTGTGTAAGGCCTGAATAATACGAAGTAAATACAAGGCAAATCACACGGAAACAAAAATATTAATTAATGTAGACTTACGTTGTATTCAATATTTCGGGCTTATGAACCCATTTTCAAGAAATAAATGAATATTGCCGATGTGTGTGTATGTGAGCGTGTGTGGAGTGGACATGCGCGAAAGGTGTTGCTAGAGCAACCAGCTAGCTTCCTGTAACTCTCTTCTCATGTTGATCTTAGGTTTCTTTTGGTGTATGAGGATGGCTTCAGAAATTCTAAGGTTACCCTTGTCCCGCTGTGTTGCCTTGATGTGCACTGTGAATTCCCGGTAATTCACAGTGCACGTCATTCATACATACATACATACATACATACATACATACATACATGCATACATACATACATACATACATACGTACACATATATATATATACATAATGGGAAAGGTCGGTTTATGGCATTAACTTAGGTTTCCCGTCCATAAAAATATAGGGAAGAAAATGCATTTCCCCTTCCATATTTTTAAGAGGTATTGGACCAAAAGGTTTTGGGATCTGACGATACGCAAAACCCTTTATGGACGGTAAACCTCAGGTAATCCCATAAACAGGCCTTCCCCATTTTTAATATATACCGCTCTATATCTTAGAGTGTGCTTCTTTCGGATTTATGTTTTTTACAGGTGATATAAAAAGTAATTACACCGATGAGATTGTTGCCCTCAAGTAATGTGTTTTCATTATTTTATTATGGGTAAGAATCGAAAAATGTGTATGTAATTATATTTAATATTTATCATTCATTATATTATGTTATATTATTATAACAATATAATATAGTATTATGCTAATAAATTTAAAATTTTTACTTTTGAATTGGCCATTGTGTTACACACACACGCATATATATATATATGTATATATATCGACAGACAAATGATTATGACGAAAATGAGCTAAGTATTTCTGTTAGTAAATATTGGCATTACATATACACATATTTATATGCATACATGCACACCAAAACACATACACAATTACATACGCATACATACATACATACATACATACATACATCCACTTAGCTGAAACCCATAAATAAATAAATAAATAAATAAATACGTACATACATATGCATGAGAACGGATATAATGGCAAAAACGCACAATTCAACAGGCAGACAGATTCAGTGAGAGAAAAAGCATCAGATATGTTAGAGAGGTGTTATAAGTATATAAGTATATATATGTGTGTGTGTGAGTGTGCGTATATAAGTATACATGTGTGTGTGTGCGTGTGTGCGTATGTGCCTGTGTGTGCGCGTGTCTGTTCGAGTCCGTGCGTGTGTGTGTGTGTGTGTGTGTGTGTGTGTGTGTGTTTTGGCAGGCTCAGTTGTAGCTTTGTTTAGACAGGACTATATCGACTCTTTCTCGTCATGTGATAAACTGCTGGAAGGGAGCAAGTAGTGTTGTTGCCTGGTAACACAGCTTCTTCCATCTATCGATATGCAGACGACAGCAGAATGTCGACGATGGACCCGATAACAGCGGCGGC
>NC_068991.1:62302827-62304221 GCF_001194135.2 Octopus bimaculoides
TGTGTGTGTGTGTGTGTGTCTATTGGTTGGCTGGTAGATGGGTTGGGGTAGAGAGCGTGTGGTAAAAAGGAGACCCGTATGGTGCAACGCAAGGCGAAGAAGTCGAAGTGGGAGGACATTTCGCCAAGTTCCATGCGACGTTCTCCAGCATCACCACCACCACCATCATCGTCCGCAGCAAACTTCTGCTGCATCAACAGAAGCTGCACCATCTTCAACAGCGGCAGTAGCAGCAGCAGCGACAACAGCAGCGGCACCAAGAACAGCAGCAACAACGTTTAGCCCATGACAAATAGAAGAATGGTAAATTTAGAAGTGTCCGTTAAAAGTGTAATCGATCATGAGGATATACCTATTCAACACGCTTATACAAACACAAGCATACATATAATATACACTCGTATACATGCATACTATATACACACACTCGTGGAGACGAAATGGCCCAGTGGTTAGGGCAGCGGACTCGCGGACATAGGATCGCGGTTTCGATTCCCAGACCGGGCGTTGTGAGTGTTTATTGAGCAAAAACACGTAAAAGCTCCACGAGACTCCAGCAGGGGATGGTGGCGAACCCTGCTGTACTCTTCCACCACAACTTTCTCTCGCTCTTTCTTCCTGTTTCTGTTGTGCCTGTATTTCAAAGGGGCCAGCCTTATCACACTGTGTCACGCTGGATATCCCCGAGAACTACGTTAAGGGTACACGTGTCTGTGGAGTGCTCATCCACTTGCACGTTAATTTCACGAGCAGGCTGTTCCGTTTGATCTGTTCAACTGGAACCCTCGACGTCGTAAGCGACGGAGTGCCAACATTATACACACACAAACACACACACACACATAAACACACACAAATACACACATACATATATACATACATTATATACGCCGGCGTGGCTGTGTGGTGAGAAGCTCGCTTCCCAACCACATGATTCTGATTTCAGTCCCACTGCGTGGCAACTTGGGAAGGTGTCTTCTACCATAGCCACGGGCCGACCAAAGCTTTGTGAGTGGATTTGGTAGACGGAAACTGAAAATAAGCCCGTCGTACACACACACACTCACGCATACAGACACACACATACGCACACACACACACACACAGCAACACATACATATACATATGTTTATGTGTGTGTGTCTTTATAGCTGTGTTTGTTATCCCCCCACCAACATCGCTTGACAACCGATGTTGGTGTGTTTATGTCCCCGTAAATCAGCGGTGTTCGGCATAAGAGACCGATAGTATAAGTACTAGGCTTCGACTAAAAAAACCCATTAAGACGGTACTCCAGCATGGCCACAGTCGAATGACTGCAACAAGTAAAAGAATGACAGTGATTTCGAAGTTTCGGCCTACCTAATGACCGGACAGTTAAACGAATGTAAAGT
>NC_068991.1:62304855-62306008 GCF_001194135.2 Octopus bimaculoides
AGAGAGAGAGAGAGAGAGAGAGAGAGAGAGAGATAGAGGGAGAGAGTAAGAGATAGAGAGACAGATGCTCTCTTAGTAATCTCTTACGAAATTGCTGACCTTATATCAAAACTTGAAACGAAGAATAAGGCGGTGAGTTGGCAGAAACGTTAAGCACACCGGGCGACATGCTTGACGGTATTTCGTCTACTGCTACCTTGTGAGTTCAAATCCCACCGAGGTCGACTTTCCGTTTCATCCTTTCAGGGTCGATAAATTAAGTACCAGTTGCATACTGTTTTCGATCTAATCGACTGGCCCTCTCCCCCAAAATCTCGGGCTTTGTATCTAGAGTAGAAAAGTATACTGAAAACATGCGGCATAATGATTAGTGCATTACACTCATGGTCACAAAGCCGTAGTTTCAAATTCCCGAGTCAGGTGGTGCTGCGTGCTTTTTTTTTCTTTTTTCTTTTTGAACGAAGCTCTACGATGGGCTGTATCTTTATGCCCGTAACATTGATGCTAATAAATACAGCAGGACATACCTATATTCCTGGGGTACCCTAAATCACATATACACATCATTTATATGCCGGTGTGATTATTATAAATATTTTGAAAGTCAGAGATAAATTCTTTCTACTATAGGCACAAGTTCTGAAATTTTGGTGGAGAGGGCTAATCATTTATATCGATCCTCGAGGCTCGAGTTGGTAGTCATTTTATTGACTCCGAAAATTGAGATATATATTAATTACAGTCGTATAGTCTACGTGAATATCAACATCATCATCATCATCATCATTTAACGTCTGTTGTCCATGCTGGCATGGGATGGATGGTTTGACCAGGGCTGGTGAACTGAGGGGCAGCATCAGACTCCAGTTTGATTTCACATGGGTTTTATGCGGCTCGGTTCCCTTCCTAAAGCCAACCACTCTGAGAATATAATAATGGGTGCTTAAAATTTTAGATATGAAATTTACTCAAGTAAATATGGGCGCAGGAGTGTTATAAGTAGCTTGCTCACCAACCAGTCCCACTGCGTGGCACCTTGGGCAAGTGTCTTCTACTATAGCCGCGCGCCGACCAAAGCCCTGTGAGTGGATTTGGTAGACGGAAACTGAAAGAAGCCCGACGTATATATGTATGTATATATATATATATATAT
>NC_068991.1:62306180-62310363 GCF_001194135.2 Octopus bimaculoides
TGTGTGTGTGTGTGTGTGTGTGTGTGTGTGTGTTTGTGTGTCCGTGTTTGTGTGTCTGTGTTTGTCCCCCTAACATCGCTTGACAACCGATTCAGGTGTGTTTACGTCCCCGTAAATTAGCGGTTCGGCAAAAAGAGACCGATAAAATAAGTACTAGGCTTACAAAGAATAAGTCCTGAGGTCGATTTGCTCGACTAAAGGCGGTGCTCCAGCATGGCCGCAGTCAAATGACTGAGACAAGTAAAAGAGTAAAGAGAGAGTAAGTCCAGACCTGACAGCCATCCGTCTTTACGTTTTGAGTTCAAATTCCGCAGAAGTGGACTTCGCCGTTCGTCGTTTTCCGGAGGTCGATAAAATAAGTACCAGTTGATTACTGGGGGCTGGGGGGAGGGCAATATAATTGACTTACTCTATCTCCGAAGTTGCTGTCATTTTACCAAAAATTGAAATTTGTAACCAACATGTAACTTGGCTTTATTTTCACTCACCTATTCGTATAAGCTGTACTGGTATATTATTGTGTGCGCATACATGTGTTTCTACATGTGTATGTATATTGTCGCCGTCATTGTTGTTATTGTTGTTGTTGTTGCTGCCGCTGTTGTTGTTTTTGCTGTTATTGTTGTTGTTGTTGGAAGGCAATGTTATCGGGTTCGAAGTTACTGGAGTCACACAGATCCAATTATGGTATAATGAGTTAAAAAAGAAAAAAAAAACATAAATAAAAAATCGTCAGGTACTTTTTAATATCAATATAGCGCTGTTACTCCCTGTATGATGCCGGCATTAGCCTTCTCATTAAAGCGATTCTTCATACTGAGAGGGTGTCAAGTGCACGAAGAACATGTTTTGTCTTGTAAGCAACGCATAGCAAAATCCATCTAGGATAGCGTAAAAGACAGCTTTGAGAATATTACGAAATTATCTGCACTGGCTACTGAGATAGAAAAAGAGAACACAATCTCAACGGAATATCGAAGCGAAGCAGAGTCAATTCACGTAGCTGGAACTATATAATGAACCGACAGGTAATCAAGAAAGACTGTGCTATGTCAGAAGTTGGTAAAGTGAACGTCGTAATAATAGAACTCGAAGAGGAATGTGGAACTGTGTTAAAAATCGGTACGAGACTAATGGGCGCGGCTGATTCGACGCCGAAGATTTGGCGCGGCTGATAGGACGTTGAGGATTTGGCGTGGCTCGTGGTACGCTGACGATTTGAAACGGCTGACTGGACATTCGGTCTGATTTGGTGATAAAATGTTTTGGTGTTGGAGGTAAACACACATATACACACACAAACGCGCATAAATGTATACATACAGACAGATAGATAGATAGATAGATAGATAGATAGATAGATAGATAGATAGATAGATAGATAGATAGATAGACAGATAGATAGATTGACAGATAGATAGATAGATAGATAGATATATAGATAGATAGTGGGAGAGAGACAGACAGACAGGCAAAGATAGACGGATAGAGAGAGAGAGAGAGAGAGAGAGAGAGAGAGACAGAGAGAGAAAGAGAGACATGTAACAAAAGGAGAGAGATATTTTAATTTATGAATTGAACGCCATTGATATAAACACTTTTCCTCTCCTCAAACACATAAAGGGAAAGAGAGAGACAGCGTGACAGAGAGGCAGAAAGATAGATAGATAGATAGATAGATAGATAGAGAGAGAGAGAGAGAGAGAGAGAGAGAGAGGGGAAGAAAGCCAAAAAGAGAGATGGAAGGGAAGGTGTGAGAAGGAGAGACAGAGAGTTTACGAAACAGTGAGAGAAAGAAATGCCCATGTTCTTAGATTAGGATTATCAAAGGATTTAGCAAAGACATCAATCTATGGCGACATCGGCTTGTGCGTATCTCATTCCATATCTTCTTAACTTTAAATTTTATCTTGTTACAACGAAGCATTGAAACCGACTTTATGTCTTTCACCGTAATTCTTACACGTAATACATACGTTTGTGCGTGCCTGAGTGTATAAATGTGCATGCGTGTATAAATTAGGGGTATTTTAGATATGTAATATAGTTATTACAATTCAAGTCTCTCTCTATGTGGGTGTTTGTGCTTTCTTTTTCTCTCCAGAAGGAAGAAGCTGGCCGTGCAATCTAGTTTTAATTCAAATGATTGGAAGTAATTTAATGATACAATATGATGCCATCATTTCTACTTCCCCAGCGGCAACCGCTATTCATGGCCTCACTGATATGACAGAATCATATCACCAGTATATGATATGACAGAATCATATCACCAGTATATGATGATAGGTTTCATGCGCTATCATCGTTAATTATCATGCTCTTGTTAAAGAGCTTTCAAATTTCGCGTAAGGTGCTAGATGATGCTGTGGGGTTATAGAATGACAGCGTATTCTAACATTATCACAGTCTAAAATGATTCTCTGTAATTATTGTGTTATTCTTCGAATTTCTAATAAGTCTTCCAACAAAAATAGATTCTGTTCTACGAAACCAAAACGGTAGCTTTATAGGAATCTTGAGATCTTTTCTGTTTGGCTGCACTTTTTGAAATTTTAGAATTAAATGAAAATTTCCAAATTTGGCGCATTGATGAAACTTTTCATGTTGAATCTCAGTGTCTAATTCACTTGTTCCAGAAAAAAAAATTTTTGAAAAGAGTTACTGAGATCTGAAGTTTGATCATTTTTACCCAGTCAGAAAACGGGATTTGGAAGCTGTCATTTTGTGCGTGACTGCAATCGCAAGACGACAAAACAATACAGTTAACATTGCGACGATAGCAGGTTTTTTAAGCATTTCATAAGCGAAAAATGAACAAAAAACGAGTAAACAACGCATATTTTGTAGTTTTAGGCAATCAATATGCATTTAATGCGGAAAAATAAAGAGTAAACAACACATTTTGTAGCTTTAAGGGCAGATAAAGATGGGTACAAGTAGGGAAACAGCGTAAAATATCAGTTTGTAAACATGTGGTCTTCCGTAAATGCTTTTCCAACGCTTGGCTCGTTACTATGGAAATATGTACTTATATGCCTGTGGCTTTCGATTGGCTAAAATTACCCAAAATTTGAAATTTTTAAAAACTATTATTAATAAATAAACAGTTGTTTATTTATTGATTTATGGCGAAAATAAATTTCATTTTAATAATCAGCATACAAGACTACATAAATATGAAATCAATTGGAACAAAATTGAAGAAATTGAAAAATGGCAACCAAACAAAAACGATCCGATTCTTGAGTTGTGTCCCAAATCAAATGATGCTGGAATATGTCTTTGTCCTGGTTTAAGTAAAATGAGGTAAGATCTGACTAAATGCCACTGTTTTAAACCTAATTTTCTTTTCCACTCAATAATTAAGCTGCAGGATTCAACATCACATCGTCATCATCAACTCTTGGATATTATTGTCTCGGGCCCTGGAAGTCAGTGGGCCGGCTACTCAACGTCCTTGACGTATAAGCGACCAAGATCAAAACATACTGCGAAACGGAAGTTCAATCTGTCGAAGAGTTACTCATTTATAGCTGAGTGGAACCGAGTAACGTGAACTGAAGCGTTGTGCTTACGAAAACAGTGCACAAAACAACAGCCGGTCTGGGATCGAAACCACACTCTTGCGATAGTGAGTGCCACACGTTAACCACTAACCCATTGAATATTTCACAGTGTCCATTGCCAATTGTCTATAAGGGATATTTGCATTTGATAAATTGTAAAATATACATATATAAAATAATCTGGAACTATTTCAAGCGAAAGAAACTTCGCGATATAAGTAAATACTTAATTGTTTTTGCTGTTGTATGTTTGTTCCTTCTCGAGCCATGCCGAGCTCATAAGGGGCGGTTTCCCGGTTTCATTGGCGTATAGGTTCCCCACCTGTACGGGACGCCGTTTCGTCGCAGGGGAGCTGCTAGATGCAGAAGGAAAGAGTGAGATAAAGTTGTGGCGAAAGAGTCAGCAGAGGTTCACCATTACCTTCTGCCGGAGCCGCGTGGAGCTTAGGTGTTTCACTTATAAACACACACATCACCCGGTCTGAGATTCGAACCCGCGATCCCTCGACTGCGAGTCTACTGCTCTAACCACTGGGCCATGTGTCTCCACAAATAGATATTTTAAGACTAATTATTCTTTCTAATTTCGACACAAGGCCAGCAACTTTTCAGGG
>NC_068991.1:62313355-62314213 GCF_001194135.2 Octopus bimaculoides
AGAGAGAGAGAGAGAGAGAGAGAGAGAGAGAGAGAGAGAGACAGACAGACAGACAGACAGAGACAGAGACAGAGAGGGAGAGAGAGAGAGAAAGAGAGAGAGCGTAGGAATGAGCGAGTCCAAGAGGGAGGGAGAGACAGACAGACAGAGAGACAGAGTAGGAGATGACCAAACCGAGAGTTATTGTCGTGCTGAGTCCAAGCCAAAGACACTTATCTTCAGCTTATTTACAGCTTGTCCATATAGTTGCCGTTTATAAATACAACAGACAACTGCAATGCAGGTTCACTGCATAGTATATTGAATTTATTTCATGTCGTTTGAACAATTATTGATTTCTTCGGAGGAGAAGTGCATAATTGATAAACATACAAGTGTTTTTCTCACTGTGATATACTCAGTGTATGCGCTGTTATGGATGGGTTGGAAGTGGGCCACAAACTGCTGGAGTGATGAGTATTAGGAACCTTAGTCGCCCTTATTTCCGTCGCTGCTGCCGTCTCCGTTTTACCTTGTAGTCGAAAACTGTATATGTGTGGCTGGAGGGATAGATGTATGAAGGGAGGGGTCTTTTTTTTTTTTGTATGTCTGCATGTATGTATAGACATTATCTATCTATCTATCTATCTATCTATCTATCTATCTATCTATCTATCTATCTATCTATCTATCTATCTAATCTATCTGTTTGTCTGTGTTTGTCTGTCTCTCTCACTTTCCCCAACCAATCTCTATATAAGCACATACATAAATTTACACACACACACACACACACACACACACACACACACACACACACACACACACACCTATAGATTGGCTGAAGTCCAAAATGAGTAAAACAAGTAAGCAGTGTGT
>NC_068991.1:62314361-62316842 GCF_001194135.2 Octopus bimaculoides
TATATATATACATATATATATATATATATATATATATATATATATATACGCGTGTGTGTGTGTATACATCTGTGTATGTGTGTGCGTGTGTGTATATGTATGTATCTGTAATGTATGCATGTACATGTATGTATGTATGCATGTATGTATGTATGTACGTACGCAAAAAAAAGACCAAATTCAAAGAAATGCGAATCGATGTAAAGAACTGGGAAGACCTATCTTTGGAAAGAGCTGAATGGTGGAATCATATAAGGGCAGGTGGCGAAATTATGGAAAATAGTCGTCTTGAGCACACAGGAGGCTAATGCATTGGCTTTAGATGGGCTGTCAATAGAAACTCGATGAGGACATAACACGCTGGATATGTGAAACCTGTCGCTGTGTATTCCTTTCTAAGCTTCGGTTTATCAACTCTTTGAAGTCCCATGTTAGACCAACTGTATGCAACGTTTCTCCTCCTAGGTCAGGTGGTTCAACATGTGAAATATGCGAAAAGTTTGCAAGTCGATTCCGGGTCTGAAAAGACATATGGCAATACGCAGTGAATGTGTCCCACTATTAGACCCGATCAATCGAGTAGAAATTACGACGTTTGTCTGTCACTTATGCTTCAAACCATGTAGAACTGCGGCGGAGCTGAATATTCGTGTGAAAGGTCGTAGATGGAAAATCAGAAATGCCATTGACATCGAAGAAGTACAACGAGATGGCAATCATTTGTGAAGATGGAGTAATCACCACACACAACACACATATGCAACACACCTTTATCCTTTTATCCAGGCTGTATGTGTCAATATGCGTGAGTACACTTACATACACACACACACACACACACGCACACGCGCACACACATAGTGATTTCGAATTCCACGGGTGGTTATCTTATTCTAACCTACAGAGTAGCTGTGCTACACAGTGATGTGCATAAACACAAGTTTGTTACCAGTTCAAATATACTTGGGGCATATTCGATCTCGTATAAAAACCATTCACAGTGTTTTGTCATGGAGAAAATGTCTCTCTGTAGATAAATGGTGTAAATACACCAAAATCAACCTGCAGCGCCACTTACTCAAACTGTGAGATGTAAGCATTTCGAAGTGGTTATCTCCTCCTCGGCCACAGAAACCGGACAGAGTGCACTGCGAGCTGATACTTATAAATAGAACTAAGAGCTGTTACTTTTAAATATGACGAATGAACCTTGGAAACGCTATCAACTAATTTGAACGATTAATTTCGAATTGAGTTATTTATTCAGTTAAAGCTGGTTGTGTTTATACATTTTATGAACATTTATTTTTGTCTATGTATAATAGGTAGATGCACACGAATAGAGGCAATGCAGTATTCTTGTTACCTTAGCAACATATTTAATGGCTAACAGTGGTTTACTATTTAGTGGCTATTCCGTGTTATGCCATTATGTCTGTGTGAATAAAAAAGGTAACAGTTACGCACTAATACCAACTAGATGACTGGCGAGAGTTCTAAGCCTTTTATAAATGGTAGCGAAGGATGAGGCTTCTGCACTGCGGAAAAATTACTGTTACTCGCTACAACAAGAGTAATAATTAAATGTTAAATCGGATGGATTCGTTATATGTAAACACGCCTACAAATTCATATTAAATAAGGGGGAGTACCTGAATGAAACATTGCATCTCTACAAGTATGACCGGTAGGTACATGGATGCAAAGGTTTTGAACATACACCTTCCTTTCCCTTTTCCTATTTTCTCCTTTTTTAAAATTGTTTAATGCTTAAAGAACTGAGTCACACGCAATGGAGATTTTCATAAGAAATATTGACTGTTTTAATATTTGAGTTGAGTTATCTATTCCCTTTTTATTTGTTTTAGTCTTTGGACTGTGGCCATGCTGGGGCATCGCCTTGAAGGATTTAGTTGAAGAAATCGGCCCATTGCATATTATTCAAAGTTTGCAACTTATTCTGTTTGGAACTTATTTCTTTTGCGAAACCGCTCAGTTACAGGGACGTAAATAAACCAGCACTAGTTTCCAATCGGCGTGGGAGCAAACAGAAAAAAACACCACACACCCAAACTTTGGGCCTCCACACAGTTTCCTTCTACCAAATTAATTGACAAGGCATTGTTGGACTCAGGGTTATAGTAAAAAATTATATACCTTGGGCAAGTATCTCCTACCAAATCCCTGAGTCGACCTTCGCATTTGTTTATGACTTCATGTTATGTTTCTCCACTGCCACTCCTTGATAACCGGTGTTAGCTTGTTTATGTCCTCGTAACGTAGCTATTCAGCGTAAGTAACCAATATTATGAATTCCAGACTTAAAAAATAAGTGCTGGGGTGTAATTGTTCGACTAAACATTTCTAAACGGTGCCCCAGAATGGCCACTAGCCAATAACTGAAACGAGTAAAACATGAAGTATACAAATCAGTAAATAACACAGAATATATATATATATATATATATATATATATATATA
>NC_068991.1:62318703-62322772 GCF_001194135.2 Octopus bimaculoides
TACGTCTAACAAATTCACATACTAGGCATTGGTCTGCCCGAAGCGAGATACTTGCCTAAGATGCCGCGAAATGGGACTGAACCCAAAACAACACATACACCCCCCACCACATACACACACACAGGCTTCCATACAGTTTCTGTCTACCAAATTCACTCAAATTCATACGTGAGGCATTGATCCTCCCGGGCGTGAAATGTTTTTCCCACGTGAGTTCCGGACCCCAGTTATGAACTCATTTGCATACAGCCAATCAGAGCTCAACTATCAAACTAATTTATGAGCGCATAACAAGTGATGGGTGATAAGATAGGGTCACTTGGGTAAGGGATGACCATGCTTCTGTTCTCTTTCAATAATGCTTGTTGTTCTTGTTCTTGTTTCAACCATGGCTGCCTCTGCGTAGTTATTTGTGTTGTTGTTTTCTCTGTAAAGCAGTAAGGGGAGAGGGTTGCTAGCACATCACCCTCTACCCACACTTTTCCCATCCACATCTTTACCATATGGGGCCCTAACAAAATCCGATAATAGGTATAGATGCAAATCTATCTAATTACTTGTCTCCTTCAAACATCAAGTATAACTTGGCGATCGGTCTACAACACCGTTCTTCGTCTTGAGTTTACTTGGTAGAGTGTGTTTGTTAAGTTGACAACAAGGTCAAGGTGAGCCTTGATTGGCTGTATGCAAATGAGTTCATTGCTGGGCGCCGGAACACTCGCGGGAAAAACATTCGCTTCCCAGACCTATAGTGCTTACCCATAGTACCACACAGAGGAACTAATCCTGAAAAAACAAGGTTCCAATGTTATCTTCGTAACCAGAAAGCCATCCTTGCGCCTATTAAATAGATAAAAGATATTTTGCATTTGTTGTCGGAAAACAGAAATAGTTGGAAATTCTTTTCTACACTAGGTACGAGGTCCGAAATTTTTTAGGAAGAGGGCCAGTCGATTAGATCGACCTCAGTACGCAACTGGTACTTAATTTATCAACCCCGGAGGGATGAAAGGCAAAGTCGACTTCGGTGGAATTTGAACTCAGAACGTAAAGGCAGACGAAATACCGCTAAGCATTTCGCTAACGTTTCTTATTTCTTTATTGCCCACAAGGGGCTAAACAGAGAGGAGACAAACAAGGACAGACTAAGGAATTAAGTCGATTACATCGACCCCAGTGCACAACTGGTACTTAATTTATCGACCCCGAAATGATGAGAGGCAAAGTCGACTTCAGTGGAATTTGAACTCAGAACGTAAAGGCAGACGAAATCCCGCTAAGCATTTCGCCCGGCGTGCTAACGTTTCTGCCAGCTCGACGCCTTAGAAACAGTTGGAAATTAAATAGCTCAGTGGCACCTTCAGCATGAAGAGCAATAGTCAAGTAAGAGTTAACAAATTAAATTCATGGAAGGCAAGTGCGCTGGCAGAATAGTTTCTGTGCTG
Source organism: Octopus bimaculoides (assembly GCF_001194135.2). Classification (NCBI taxonomy): domain Eukaryota; kingdom Metazoa; phylum Mollusca; class Cephalopoda; order Octopoda; family Octopodidae; genus Octopus; species Octopus bimaculoides. The sequence goes on from NC_068991.1 coordinate 62,320,149, forward strand.
GACAAAATGCTTAACAGCATATCTTTCGATTTTTACGTTTTGAGTTCAAATTCTGCCGTGATCAACTGTGTCTTTCTTTTGGGTTCGATAAAAAAAAGTACCAGTTGAGCACTAGGGGCTATGCAATCTACTAATACCTTTCCCTAAAATTGCTGACCTTGTGCCAAGATTTGAAATGAAGGAATATTTAATAAATGGAACACTAACTTGCAAGTTAGACATAATTACCGAATATATCCAAGTAATATCGAGATTTTCTGGTTATTTTTAAAGCTGGATTTCAGAGTGTGACTTTTTTGCAGATACTCCTTTTTACATTATTTACATTATTTACATTTGACAGATATTTGTCCCAATCTTCTTTGATGTTAACACAACGTTTCGGCTGATATAAACTCTAGCCTTCATCAGGTGTCTTGGGGGAAATTTCGAACCTGGGTTCTCATTCCTAAGGTATTGTTCGATGTTATTATTATTATTATTATTATTATTATTATTATTATTATTATTATTATTATTATACTCCTTTTTCATGGTCTGAAATAATCTATGCTTCATTTTAGTCGAAATTTTAATTAGCGAAAGCCTAATTTATGCATATATAAGGGCGTGGCTTAGTGGTGCACACGTGATCGTAAGATCGTGGTTCGAATTTCTGGATCGTACGAAGCAGTGTATTCTTGAGCAAGAGACTTAATTTCACGTTGCTCCTGTCCACTCAGCACGTGTAAACGAGTGAAATGAGAGCAGGTATAAATGAGTGAAAATCCTACGACGGATAGGCGTCCCATCCAGGAGAAAATACATACACGTCACAGAATCCGGTGAATCTGTCTTTATGATCCTATCGATTTGGGAGGTGCTTTTATCCTTTTTTGAATTTATGTATAAATCTGTTATAGGTAAACTGTGACCCACAGTTTGAATGGTGTGCTAACGAAGAATTACCTCGAGTTTGTTTTTGTATCGTGGCCCGCCTAATGATAAGCCATGGCTCGAACGACTCGCTTCTGGAAAATAGATGCTCCATGACTAAACTTTACAAGACAAAAATACGAAGATGTATGGCTGTATGCATCAAAACACGTTCTGTTATCAAATTCTCATTGATAATTCAATACCATGGCCGACTTTTATGATTGTAAATATTCCATCTTGTTTTTTTATGGCCTTATATACCTGTAGAAATAATAAATAAATAAATAAGTAGATAAATAACTGAAGGGGTAAGGGTAATCCTGATCTCCAACTTAACGTGGAGGTTGTGAGAACAGAATACTGCGTCATTTACCCAGAGAGGACCTCTCAAAAGGACTCATGGTGCATAAAAGCACACGCGATTATATTGTTGACTGACGAGAATCTTTTTCTAAGGCCACTGGAACTGCTAGATCACGTGTTTTCACTCTGCTATGTGTTCTTCAGTGACAGGTATCCAGCAGCGCGATAACAGCTGAATCACCCGTCAACGATATATGGAATCTCTGTGTCAGTTAAGACACTGGTGTCGCAAATAGCTAGTGAGCTTGTTGAAAAATAAGTAATAGCGATAGAAGCAGTGTTGTTACCAAAACGTTATGTAGATTTCCAACTTAACGTCGAAGTTGTGTTAGAACACAAAATACTGCGTTCTTTAACTTGAGAGGATTTTTCATAAGCACACGTAAAAGCATCAGAGCACACGTAATTATATTGTTGCTCAAGGCAGGGTGAAATCACAACATCTGGCAGAAGCAGCGGTCGTAACAGACGATTCTCGTCTCTCAATGAAAGAATCACCTTTTAAGTACCAAATTTAAAAAGAAAGTAAAGATCGATTTGTTCGAGGCGGTGCCCCAGCATGGTCGAATCCATTGACTTAAACAAGTAAAAGATAAACGATAGAAGATAATATATTAAAAGATTAATCGATAGCAAAAACAGAGTTAATTCAATACCGGGCAAGTTTCGACGCTATTTACACCTCATCAGAAAACTTTTCCCTACTTGCCGAAGTTGGCATAACAAATCATATAGCAACTAAACAAAATTATACATATGCATCTTGTATAAGGAAAAGAAAGAAGAAAAAAAAGATGGCGACAGTAAATCGTTTTAACTGCTAACAATGTGTTTAATATCCTGAGGAATCGTTAATGTACCGAAATAGTTTCTCGGAAAAATATAGCATAAAAAATGCCAACGTCCCTCCAAACATACCGCAATTGCCCTCACTGATATATCTTCTTCCCTCTCTCATATAAATATCCATAATATTTATGTTTGAAATTTATTGTTCTGGTATCGATTATCAATACCCAACCTGTGATATCGAATATCCAATAAGAGATATTGTACTTGGACGCTCTTAACTTCGAGATCATGCGGTACAAGATAGAATTGCGTGACTTTCTGTGAACGCTTATAAACTTACACGAGCGTTTCTCTCTCCCTGTCTACCCCACCTCTCTCTCTCTCTCTCTCTTTCTTTTTTCTTTCTCTCTCTCTCTCTCTATCTCTCTTTCTCTTTTCTATCTCTCTCTCTTTCTCTTTTCTCTCTCTCTCTCTCTCTCTCTCTCTGGCACTTTACAAAGTTTTAACTAAAGACCAACATATCTGAAAAGATAAACACGCATATATATATA
>NC_068991.1:62323390-62328316 GCF_001194135.2 Octopus bimaculoides
TATATATATATATATATATGAATATATGTATGCATGGATGGATGCTTGTATATATTGCACGTTATAAATTGATATACACATAAATACATATATATTTGACTGCATATGTGCACTGATGCACATTGACAGAAACGCACGTAATTCTGTATTCGCAAATTCTGTATTCTATTATCTCAAAGTCAGGATCATTCAGTGCAATCGTTCATATTAGATATTTGCGTATGTGTGTATACGGGTGAATACGTGCACGACTATATGTGTATGTGTATCTATGTGTGATGTGTGTGTGTGTGTTTGTGTATATGTGTGTGTGTGTGTGTTTGTTTATGGATGTCTATATATACGTATATTTGTATATATACACATATATATATATATATATATATGCATTTATATATGTTTGTGTATATATATAAATATATATGTTTGTATATATATATATATATATATATATGCATATATATATATATATATGTATGCATATATAACTGTATATGTGTGTGCGTATACACACACACACACACACACACACATAATTGTTTATATGTACCTAAGTACAATATTAACAACTATATGTGCAATAGAAGACTGTTTATGCATTTGCTTATGTGTAAGTATAAACGAAGATATATATATGTAAACATCTGATATCCGATGTTTATGCATGTGTGTGTACACACACACATACACACACACACACATATGTATATATATATATATATATATATATCATATACCATATATATATGTGTGTGTATATATATATATATATGTATATATATATATTATATATATGCACGCACAAACACATGTATATTCATATACTGTTCAATAACAACATAAAAATTTTAGAAGGGGAAAATTACCAATAACAACTACAAGAAGAACAACATTAACAGACACAAATATAAGAACAACAACAACAACACTTATAAAACTGCATCGAGTTAACGGCTCAGTTTACGAGGGCCGGCATAGCTTCGTCTTAGAAAGTTCGCTTCAGGAAAGTGGTCGTGAGTTCGATCTGAGTCAGTTACAAAAAAAAAAAAAAACATATAATAAATGAACAAACAAACGGAAAACAGACACAAAATGTCACCAAATCCCCAGTTTCCACTCAGAGGGTCAAACGCAATTTTGCGCCTTCAAGCTAATATTGATTCTTTCTCGTGACGTCACATATACGAAGGGGTACCCAAAAGAATCCAGAATTTTGGAATGTTATTATATTCACGAAGTCGACTTTGACTTTCATCCTTTCGGTGGTCGATAAATTAAGTACCAGTTGCGTACTGGAGTCGATCTAATCGACTGGCTCTCCTACCTCAAAATTTTGAGCCTTGTGCCTAGATTAGAAAAGAATATTATTCCATTCGTTTAGTTTTACATGTTTACACTTTTATCGCTTTCAAAGTATTCTCCATTTGAAGCAATGCATCGGTCCAGACGCGTTTTCCCCTGTTCGAAGCAGTCCTGGAACTCTTGCCAGCCAAGGGATACCTCTTAACGTCTCCGTCGCTTTTTCTTTCCACCTTTTTCCCATCTGCAAATTCGTAGCACCGGCTTTCGTTTCCTTCGAAAAAATGTCCGGATCAACTTCCGGCTCTTCTTTCAGTTCATGACACGCATTCAGTTATGACAGCTTTTGATCATCCATGAGCACATATTTAGCTGCAACTCTTTTCATTCGCAATTATTCGCTCAAAATGCGTTGGCAGGAGCTCCAGAGCACACCAATCATATCATCAAGTTCGTCAATTGTTCGGCCACGGGCCTCCAGGATCACTCCATGAATTTTCTTGATGTTCCAGTCGTTCGGGAGGTCGACGACCGCCCTGAACGATGTTGGTTCTCAAGCGACAAGTGACCATTCCAAAAGCGTGAAAACCACTCGTGAACTTGTTTTGCTCTTGGCAGCGCCCTTGTAAGCTGTTTGAAGCTTGACAACTGTTTCAGCTGTCGTTTCTCCCCAGCAGAAAACAGAATTTCACGGAAGCAAATTATTCCTTCGTGTCAGCCATCGCAAAAGACAACTATATATAAGTGTGTTTCTAGTATATAATGAATAGATGGATAGACAGGTAACGTAAACATCGGCATTAGTGCAGTTACCTCACCGTTATGAAGCAGTTCGGCAAAAGAGATCGATAGAATAAGTATCAGACGTAAAAATGCACTGGGGTTAACTCATTCAGGTAAAAACTCTTCAGGGCGCTGATCCAGCATGGCCGCACTCTAATGACTGAAAAAAGTGAAAGATACAAGGTAAAAGATATATCTTACCTACCAATCCAGCTATCAATTATACACAACGGTAAAATGATACACAGATAGACAAACAGACGGATGCTTTGATAGATAGATAGATAGATAGATAGATAGATAGATAGATAGATAGATAGATAGATAGATATAAATAAAGTCAGTAATCCTGAAATAAAGCTTCATAAAACAAGAAGGTTTCATATGTAAAAGACTCAATGAAAAAATATTGAAATATCATGTAAATCAGAATACTGAAATCACATATATATGAAGAATCATTGCCAAACGTAAATCTATTTTAGTACACTAAACTAGTACATTACGTAAGCATATTTTCATACACTGAAGAAACAAATCATTTATACATAACGCAGTGCTCAAGCACTTCGTTATGTCTATCGAAGTACTGAAGTACTTCGTTTGTTACGTTTATTCGATATGAAAAACAGCAGCGGTGATGAATAACGACACTAACAACATCAACAACATGAACACTAAAAAGAATAAGTAGAAACAGATGAACAACAGCGACAACAACAGCAACAACAACAATAATCCTTTCTCAAACAGGTACAAAGCCTGAAATACGGGGACGAGACACCGCTAAGAACTTTGCCCCTGGTGCGAGCAATTCAGCCAACTCGCTGTCTTGAAAACTAACCGTAAAGATTATCCTTTCTATTATAGGCTCGGGGTCTGAAATTTTGGGTAGGGTTATAGTCGATCACATCGACCCCAGAAATCAGCTGGTACTTATTTTATTAACCCTGAGAGGATAGGCCAAGTTGACCTCGGCGGAATTTGGAACTCAGAATGTAGAGACGGATGAAACACCTCCAAGCTTTTCGCCCGGTACGCAACGACTGTTATTTCTTTATTGCTCACAAGGGTCTATACATAGAGGGGACAAACAAGGCGGCGAACTGGCACAAACGTTAGCATGCCAGGCGAAATGCTTAGCGGTATTTCGGGGTCGATTAAATAAGTACCAGTTACGCACTGGGGTCGATCTAATCGACTTTAATCCCTTTGTCTGTCTTTGTGTGTCCCCTCTATCGACCCCAGTGCACAACTGGCACTTAATATATCGACTCCGAAAGGATGAAAGGCAAAGTCGACCTCAGCGGAATTTGAACTCAGAACATAACGGCAGACGAAATACCGCTAAGCATTTCACCCAGACTGAACTTGAGCCAAACCAAAATAATAATAATAATAATGATAATAATAATAATAATAATAATAATAATAATAATAATAATAATAATAATAATAATAATAATAATAATAATAATAATGGTTTCAAATTTTTCCACAAGGGCAGCAATTTTGGAGGAGGAGATGAGTCGATTACATCGACCTCAGTGTTCAACTGGTACATATTCTATCGAGCCCGAAAAGATGAAAAGCAAATTTGACCTCAGTGGAAATAATAATAATAATCGGCGATAAATGGAAGAAAATTTGAAGAAAAAAGAGAAAAAAAACATAATAATAATAATAATAATAATAATAATAATAAACATTTCTTAAACATTCTCTAGAACAATAATATGTGGAAAACCAAATATATGACACCCTAGGCATAACACCAACATAAATTTCTAACTTGTTGTCTCTTGAGGTCTCTGGGTGAGACTTGGAGCCAACTTGTACAAATGCAAAGCAAAAGTCAAACATACAATAATAATGATAATCCTTTTTACTAAAGACACAAATTTGTGAGGAGGGGACTAGTCGATTACATTGACCCCAGTGTCTCACTGGTACTTAATTTATCGACCTCGAAATGCAAAGACGACCTGGGCAGAATTCAAACTCAGAACGCAAAGACGGACGAAATGTCGCTAGGAATTTTGTCCGGCATGCTAACGACCCAACTACCTCCCCGCTTTGAATAACAATAACAGCAACATCAACAACAACAACAACAACAACAACAACAACAACAACAATAATAATAATAATAATAATAATAATAATAATAATAATAATCATAACGAGAAGAAGAAGAAAAAGAAGAAGGAGGAGGAGGAGAAGGAGGAAGAGGAGAAGAAGAAGAAGAAGAAGAAGAAGGAGAAGAAGAAGGAGAAGAAGAAGAAGAAGAAGAAGAAGAAGAAGAAGAAGAAGAAGAAAAGCAGCAACAAATTAAAAATAATAATAATTAACAGTAACAACAGTAACAACAGTAACAAAATCAACACCAAAGATATATTGCGGTAAATATCACGAAAAATTTCAAACAAAAAGCAACAAACCCATCAAGAAGAACACCAACGTGACAAAAACTGTAACAGGTAATCGATAAAGGTAACAAATCGATGGTTGTTACAACGCAGTAACGATAATGACCAAAATGGCGACTATTATTATTATAATTATAATTATTGTTGTTACTTTTGTTGCTGACGATGTTTACGCAGCAGCAGCAGCAGCAGCAGCAGTAGTAGTAGTAGTAGTAGTAGTAATAGCAACACCAGCAGCACTGCCACCACCACCACCACCAGCTGCAGCAGCAGTAGTGGTAAAGGAAATGAAAATAGAATGCCCAGGAGAGCGGCGGCAAAAAGGATTGCCTCATCACTGGCGAGGCCAGAATAATCGATAGTTAAAACGAACATATACCATGGTAGCGTAGGCTGCAGGTAACAAGCCTGCAAC
>NC_068991.1:62330055-62333620 GCF_001194135.2 Octopus bimaculoides
TTCTTCTTCTTCTTCCTCTTCTTCTTCTTCTTCCTCTTCTTCTTCCTCTTCTTCTTCGTTGGTGATGATGACAATAGTGATGATGATGATGGTGGTGGTGGCACTGGTGATTATGGTTGTGATCACTTTTTTAAAAAATCTTGCTACTTGTTTCAGTCATTGGACTGCGGCCATACTGGAGTACAACTTTGAAGGGTTTTAGTCGAACAAATCTACTACAGCGCTTGTGTTTTTTTAAAGTCTGGTATTTATTCTATCGTTCTCGCTTGCCGAACCGCAAAGACACAAGCACACACACATACACACACACACACACACATACACACACACACACACATACACACGGACACACATATACACATATGTACACACAACTCACAACACACACACGCACACACATATACACACACACACACACGCACACACCAAGGTTTTATGGAAAGCCGGACACCTTTATTAGGGTCATTAGTAAATAAAACATCTATGTGATGATGATGATGACGATGTTGTTATTGTTGTTGTTGTTGTTGTTGTTGTTGGTGGTGGTGTTGTTGGTGGTGGTGGTGGTGGTGGTCGACGTTGTCGTCGTCATCGTGGCGATGATGATGATGATGATGATGATGATGATGATGATGATGACGATGGTGGTACGGGTTGGCGGTAATGAGGAGGAGAGGAGGAGGAGAAGGGAAGGAGAAGAAGAAGGATGGGTGAATGGGATGATGACGATGATGATGACGATTATAATTAGAATAACAACCGTAGCAGAATGGGAGAAAAAAAAATTCAGACAACTACCTACTGCCAACACCACCACCAACACTACATTCACTACCTCCGCCACCACCACCACCACCACTCCCACCGCCACCATCAACAACAACGACAACAACAACAATGACAGAATGACCTACAATGACCTGCAACAACAACAACGACATCATCATCATTAACATCATCAGCATTATTTATGATTGTGTAAAAAAAACAAAACAAAACAAAACAAAAAACAAAAAAAATGAATGATAAACACACGAAAAAAAGAAAGAAAAAAAATAACAAGGACCATTAACGAACTAAATGGACGTGGTGTTTTGCAAAAAAAACAAACAAAAAAACAAAAAAAAAAACCCAGACGGTGACGTCATCATCCGTGTGACCAATGGTGATGGTGAGATAGACAGGTGAGTTGAATCACTCAGAACCATTTTGCACTTACCTACCTACCTAACAACCTATCTGGCTGGCTGGCTGCCTGCTGGGGCTGTCTAACAGGTAATTATATATACACACAGACATACGTAGACGCACACATGCATATATGTGTATGCGTATGTGTGTGTGTGTGTGTGTGTTTAGGGTGGGTTGTGCCAGCATAAAAGAGCATTCACAAATGCCAAGATAATGCATTGATCGTGGACTCATTCAGAGAAAAACACGACGGTAGTAACACACGCATACATTACACACGTATGCACATTACACACTTTCACGTAATATAAATCTATGAATCTATTCAAACACAGCCACACACACACACTGTCACACACACTGTCACACACACACACACACACACACACACACACACACACACACAATAGCGGCCATGATATAAGGGCCAGTAAGAACAAGTGTATTGAAATATTTATTATAGAAGATTAGCAAAACGTTGAGACTAGGTATTTTACAAATATTTAGATATATTTAATATCTATCTCTTGTGAAAGTTTCAAGTGAATGAAACAAATATTTCGTAAGTTATGAGGAAATAAACAAATAATCTTCCAAATTGTAACGGTCAAAAATTAAGGGTCACTTAGAAAAACAATGGAAAATGGAACAAGAACAAAAGGATCCTTTACTATTAATATGTTGTGAATATCCCTTTACTATCTATGACCTCCTGACATCTGTTACCACAGGACTGAATTAATTTCTTGTAAAATGATTGAGTTATGTTGTTCCTTTTGTTTTTCAATGATTCTCAGAGTTCATCTTGGTTCTTTGGATTTCTCCTTCACACCCCATCTCCAATAATCTTCCAAATGTTTTCTATAGGGTTGAGATTGGGACTTTGAGGTGGCCAGTCCATGAGATCGACCTCTTCATCACTCACCAAATCTTTGACTCTCTTCTCAGTGTGACAGGAAGCATTGTCCTGCACGAAGATAAGAGGTTGAACTGACGAGGATTGAAGATATGGAAGAGCATGCTGTCTAAGAATCTGTTTGTAGATTTCAGCATTGACAGTGTTTTGTAAGCGAGTAAGTGGACCAGAACCAGCAGCACTCCCCATGCCATTACACTGCCTCCTCCATATTTCACTGTCTTCTTCACACATGCACGAGATAACCTTTCGCCGCTTCTTCGTCGGACGTACATCCTGCCATCGGAACTAATCACATTAAACTTCGATTCATCGCTAAAATGAACCTGCGACCACTGTTCTGTCCAAACGAAATGTTCGCGAGCGAAACGAACATGCGCTCTTTGATATTTCTTGGAGATCAGAGGTTTTGCGCTTTTTTTGTTGACATCGGAAGTGGAGCTTAACTCGCAGGATATCTCAGCATTACCCTTGAACCTATCCTTCAGTGACATTCTAACTAAAATACGATCCTGTCTTGTTGAAGTTTTACGAGATCTACCGGTTTGGGGATTAGCATTTGTCGATCCTGATGACTTAAAACAAGCTACAGTCTGTTGCACAACACCTCTAGACCTTCCTACAATAGTTGCTATCATAGAATTTGACTTGCCTTCCTGGTGAAAGCACACAATTCTTTGCTTTTCATCACAGGACACCGGTCGTCTCTCACAAGCCGCCATGTTGACAGTTGAATGTTCCAGTAATATAAGATCATAAGAAGTAACTATTAACCCATTAACAGTCTTCTAGACAACAAATACCTCGGGTAGTAGTTCATTTCTTTCTAAGTGACCCTTAATTTTTGGCCGCTGGAAAAAGATTAAGGCTACTGAGAACTCTTTGCAGCGAAGTTTGCGAAATCCCATTCTGTCTGGAATGCCTTCGAGTCGACGATCCCGGATTCTGTTCAAAACTGTCTCGCACTAGTTCCGTTACCTCATCAATTCTGACAGTGCGAGGTCTTCCACATCGTGGGAGTTCATTTACTGTCCCTTGTTTTTCAAAACGACGAACTAAGTTCTTAATTGTGTTTTCTCTTGGGGCATTTCTCACTTGAAAATGTCAACGATGTGCCCTCTGGATTGGAATAATTGACCCGTGATTTTGATAGAACAATTTCACCACTTGGGTGCATTGTGCGGAACCACAGTTTTGCATGATTAATTTCCAGGATCTAGTCTGTAAAATCCCTAAAAAGAAAATATAAATGTCAAAAAATGAAAGAACTATTAAAAATTGCAGCCCCTCAGTGATTTTTGGGCCACCCTGTATATCTATCTATCTATCTATAGCAAAACTCAGCTGCGGATATTCCGTATATCGTGTCTGTCTAATTTCCCGTCCGTTAAGTTTTTGTCTTGTTTCCCGTTTGCTCTGCTTTCGTCTAACTTTTTCTCCTTGTTCAAACCTTGATAT
>NC_068991.1:62333672-62335581 GCF_001194135.2 Octopus bimaculoides
TATATATATATATATATATACACATACACATGACGGTGCGTGACAAAGGAAATTTGACACGCGATCTTACAATCGTGAGTTCGATCCCACGCAAGGCGTGGTGTCCTTGAGCAAGACACTTTATTTCACATTGCTCCAATCCACTCAGCTGGCAAAAATTGAGTGGCATCTGTAATTCAAAAGGGCCAAACTTGTCACATTCTGTGTCATGCTGAATTTCCCTGAGAATTATGTTAAGGACACTCGTGTTTTTGTCTGGATCAGCCACCTGCACGCTAATTTCACGAGTAGGCCGTTCCGTTGGTCGGACCAACTGGGACATTCTCCGTCGTAAGCGACGGAGTGCCAGTTATACATATAAGTGACACTTCAGTAGCATTAGTAAAAAAAATTATATTTTGAAAGAAATACAAATTTCGGCTTGCCGGATTAAAAAAAAATTGACATAATCAGTAAGGAAATGTATTCTATCTTACAAAAATAAGATATTATTTATTACTAGCTGATTTATATAAATTTTTGTTTATTCCGTGTCAGATCAAGCCTTCCCCGACAGATGGGCCTCTTGATCAGAACAGATTTGTGCAATTTCTCGCAAAATAACTTCGTTGACAATCTTTTTCTTTTTAAAATTTTTAACATGTCTGTTCATTAAAACTTATCGAAATTTCAGAAGGTCTTACAAATATGGTCGTCATAATATTTTGCTTTCGTTTGTTTGATAAAAATTCCTCCTCGTAATGATTCTGCTTTCATTTTGTGATAGACATCTATCATGCAAAAAATACCAGTCCCCGCTAGAGGCCCCATTATAGATTTTTATTAAAATCCACTTACCCTATAATTCAACTGGATGTTAGGTTAACACGTATGCAAAGTTTCGTCAACATTGGTTCACTGGTGTAGGCAGCATGATGGTAACAGACAGACAGATAGACAGACAGAAATTGTCATTTATGTATAAGATAAAGCCCAAGGCAAGTACTGGGGTAGATTTAAGCTTCTTATTGACACGGGTGTAGTCACAAGTTCTTTAAGCATGGAACTGGGCGTCTTGAGAGATGAACTCGGTAAAAAATTCTCCTTGCGATAACATGTTATAAAAAAGCTTTTCCTTAAATATTTATATAAAACTTAAATGACATGTATACATGTCACTTTACTAACAGGAATATTAAAAGAGATTGAAGTTCCAACACACAGGCCTTAACACTTGTCGTAACTCTAATCTAGGATGTACTTGTTTGTACACAGATATGAAATGTCTTGCTATTCCAGTGAAGTGTTGCGGTTGATATGTAAGTAGTTAAGGTTTCCTTAAGCAAGGAACCAGATGGCATGATGGACGTTGAAAAACAACAATCTCCCAGTTATATCTTGTTATAAAAAGCTCATTTTTAGGTATTTATCTAAAAGTATACATCTAAATGACAGTCTATTAAAAGGAAATTAAATCTTGATTAATATTAATTTAGGATGTACTTATTTACACAGAAATAGATATTGTATCATTACAAAGTAGGCAGAAACAACTTTAGAGTAAATTTGACCAAACCTTCTTAGTCTTGTTTAATTCTGAAAGGCGGGTGAGTAAATCTGAGGAACCTCAGTATTTCTGAAGGAAAATGTTCGACTCTTGGTATAACAAAAAAGTTAAATTAACAACAGGCTGGAGTTTGGTAATCAATATATTATTTAGCTACATCTGGATGCGTGTAGGTTCATTCTTAACAACATGCTCATATATTGTTTATAGCAACAACAAAAAAAAAGATGAAAAAAACGGAAGCTGCACGTATAACACATTACATCGACCCCAGTGCGTAACTGGTACTTAATTTATCGACCCCGAAAGAATGAAAGGCAAAGTCGACCTCGGCGGAATTCGAACTCAGAACGTAAAGACAGA
>NC_068991.1:62335591-62337963 GCF_001194135.2 Octopus bimaculoides
GGCAAAGTCGACCTCGGCGGAATTCGAACTCAGAACGTAAAGACAGACGAAATACCGCTAAACATTTCGCCCGGCGTGCTAACGTTTCTGCCAGCTCACCGCCTTGAAATGTGACACATACATCAAAAAGCACGAATATTTGAAGCATTTAAAGGCAGTGAGGTAGCAGAGATGTTAGCAGACCCGGCAAGATGCTTAGCAGCATTTCGTCCGTCTTTACATTCTGAGCTCAAATTCCGCCGAAGTCAGCTTTACTATTCACCCTTTCGGGGTCGACAAAATAAACACCATTTGATCACTGGGGTTGATGTAATCGACTTACCCCCTCCCCTGAATTTGCTGGTTTTGTGCCAAAATTTGAAACCAATATACTTGTTACATTTTCTTGTGTATGTGTGTGTGTGTGTGTTTGTGTGTTAGTTTGGAAAGGCTGCTTAATTAAAATGTAAACAAAATATCTGAATATTCGTATTTTCATGTTTATTGCTCGGCAGTCAACCTTGTTGTGTTATGTAAATAAGTGAGCCATAGACCAATATGTAAATAAGTTAGTGCTAGCGCATGTATTTGTTTACATCTTCATAAGTAGTCTTTGGCTGCTGGTATTGATGGCTTATGTGCCGTTGATATTGGTAGTGAAGGTGGTGGTGGTGGTGTTTGGTAGAGAGGGGTTTAATCGATCCCAAATGAATTGCTGAATGAAGCTGGCCAGGTCAATCTTCATCACGAGCGCTAAAAAGAAGCCCGTGGGACTAATAACACAGCATGATTATATATATATATATATTTATGTGTGTGTGTGTGTGTGTGTCAATATATGTATATGAAGAGAGAGAGAGAGAGAAAGACTCGTTCATTTATACACTCATACATACACACACATACACGAACATGAATGAATATTTGTGTATATATATATATATGTGTGTGTGGATGTAGAATCTTATGCGTAAGTGTGTATAAATATTTACTCAACCCCTGGTGACTATATCAGTCAGCAATAAGATCGATAGCAGGAAACCTTTAGTTCCGGATTCGGAATCCTGTTTACCAAACCCATAGCATATATATATGTGTGTGTGTGTGTGTGTGTGTGTCTGTGTGTGTATGTGTGTGTGTGTGTGTGTGTGTGTGTGTCTGTCTGTCTGTCTCTGTGTGTGCGTGTACGTCCATGTGTGTGTATAATTGTGAGTGTGATAGTGTATATGTGTGCGTGCATATGTGTGTATGTTTGTGTATGTGTGTGTGTGTGTGTGTGTGTGTAAAAGTTGTACATAAAAACACTTAAAAAATAATGGACCTTTCAGTGCATTTTGGTGCTGTACCACACTCTTTCATTTTGCCATGAAAAAGTTTGTTAGTGACATCGAAGTTTAGGCTTACGAGCCATCAATGGCCAAGAAGTCGAAATTTCGTACTTTTTCGTACTTTTTTCCTATAAAATCAGTCCCACGCACACATACTCTCTCTCTCTCTCTCTCTCTCACACACACACACACACAGAACCAATGCGTACTTATCTATGTACGTTTATATCTATATCTATATTTATGTATGTATGTGTGTATATATGTATATGAGCACGTGTATGTGCGTGCACCAGAGTGTAATACAATTTCTGTATATGTCTCTGTAAAAGTACACCTTGCAAACCATACCTTCTGTCTATCTTTCTGTCTAACAATCTGTCTATGTATATATCTATCTGTATATATACTTACACATACATATATATATACTCTTTTACTCTTTTACTTGTTTCAGTCATTTGACCGCGGCCATGCTGGAGCACCGCCTTTTAGCCGAGCAAATCGACCCCAGGACTTATTCTTTGTAAGCCTAGTACTTATTCTCTCGGTCTCTTTTTGCCGAACCGCTAGATTACGGGGACGTAAGCACACCAGTATCGGTTGTCAAGCGATGGTGGGGGCGGGGACAAACACAGACACACAAACACGCATACATATATACATATATACGACGGGCTTCTTTCAGTTTCCGTCTACCAAATCCACTCACAAGGCTTTGGTCGGCCCGAGGCTATAGTAGAAGACACTTGCCCAAGGTGCCACGCAGTGGGACTGAACCCGGAACCATGTGGTTGGTAAGCAAGCTACTTACCACACAGCCACTCCTGCGCCTGTTATATATATATATTGTTATATATATATAAACAAATAATAAATGAGTATATGCATATATACGTATAGGTATGTGCATACCTACGTCTACCTGTATATATATAGGTGCATATCTGGGTACAGGACGTTGCAAACAAAACGTAGACAAAAAAATAATAATAACCAGAGTACAGAACACACACAGGCCACATAGAGAACATTTTCCTTCATCAGCTACCCCCATTCCAATAT
>NC_068991.1:62338193-62339146 GCF_001194135.2 Octopus bimaculoides
TATATATATATATTGTTATATATATATAATCATATGTATGTGTGTATACATACATATATATATATGCCTCATGTGCTTATAGCTGTATGTTTGCGGCAAGGTGGCTCGGTTATTGCGCACATTAATACTTGCTCGTTTACACTGGTAGTCAAAAACACGGACATACCCACGCACTTACACACACACACACACACACACACACACACACAGACATATGTGTGTGTGATGTATATGTGTATTATATATCGACACATTCCTAATTAGACCTACAATGCAAATGTATTAGCGTTGAGTCATAATCACACGCGAAGTATGGCGTGTTATTTCAGAGAGAAAGAAGTAACAATGGAGGCAGGTAGACAGGCAGACATACAGATCGACAGACAAACTTACAGTTTGACGGACAGACAGACAGACCGCTAGCCTAGACGGAGAGATTGACACTTTGACGACACACACACATATATATATATATATATATATATATATATATATATATATATATATATATATATACATGTGTAAACACACGCTCGTACACACTGTGCCCCCGGAAACATGCACACACACACACAAACATATCCACGTACACACACACATAAACACGTACAGTTATATAGATAGAACGATCTATCTATCTATCTATCTATCTATCTATCTATCTATCTATCTATCTATCTATCTACCGATCACACACACACACACACACACACACACACACCGAAACACATACACACACGTACATACATATATATGTAAATATGTATATGTGTATATATATATTTATACAGATACATATATACAAATAAATATATACATATACACACACACATATAGATGTATGTATATATATACACATATATATATACATATATATCTGTATATATATATATATGTGTGTGTGTGTGTGTATATACGTATGCGGATGTAGTGTGCCTATAAAATTATATATA
>NC_068991.1:62340016-62341222 GCF_001194135.2 Octopus bimaculoides
ATTTGTTGTTGCTTGAGAGTCATGGAAACTTTCAATATATATGCTGTGTTACTTTCTACCAATTAAAAGTCAATAAAAGTCTGTCTGTCTGTCTACATATATCTATCTATCTGTCTGTCTGTTTGTTGTCTATCTATCTATCTATCTATCTATCTATCTATCTATCTATCTATCTATCTATCTATCTATCTATCTATCTATCCAATAAGCTAACTAGCTTGCTAATTATCATATGTATACACACACGCATTAAGATAGATAGTAGGTACGTAAACAAGTTACATAAGTTGACATAATTAGTTAGTTAGATAGATAGATAGATAGATAGTTAGATAGATAGATAGATCAAGACATATAGAGTGATAGACAGACAGACAGACGGAAAGACAGACAGACAGACAGACACACAATCAGAGACAAGCATAGACATACAGGTGCTTTCACTGATTGATTAACCACCCAGGTATCTACACACTCAGGGTAGTAATTAACCCACCGACATAGAAGCCAAACCTATTCACCTAGACATCAGCTCACTAACTTAACTTCCGACCTACCAACATTTCACCCGCCGAACTCACCTCTTCACATACACACCTACCGGACTCCTGACAAACTCGGGACAGTCACGGATGGAATACCATTGATCTAACATCAACACCATCAAATTCGACCCCGGGCTAAACTGCAATAATAATAACAACAACAACAACAGCAAAAACCACAACGTTATTCATAGATTACGATCCACCCGTCTACCCTCCACCCGTATGTCTAGCAATCTGCGTACATATATACCTATCTATGCTTCACTACCTCCCACCTTGGTATTTTACTTACCTCCTCCTCATACCCACCAGCTATCTCTCCCCTCCGCCATCCACCCTGTTACCCCATTTACAAAATATAACTTACTGCATAACTAAGCCAGCTATTTCAGGAATGTCACGTACGAATGTACGTATATATATATATATATATATATATATATATATATACTTACATAAATACTGATATACACACATACATATACACATATACATATATATGTATGTATGTATATGTATATATATATATATAAATAGTCTGCATGTATGTGTATATGTAGGTGTGTATGTATGAATATATACATACATTTATACATACACACACACATATATATATATACATATATAAATACCTACGTAAAATGGGTGTATGTATATA
>NC_068991.1:62341899-62343479 GCF_001194135.2 Octopus bimaculoides
CATATACATACACATACAAGTGTATGGGTTAGAAAATGGACGAGTATATAGTTAGGTGTGCGTATGTGTATATATATGTGCAGGTATGTATGTTGATGCTATATGAGAATACTCTAGAACATGCTTTGTCTAAGTGAGTGTATACAATATACTCGATGCGTTTACAAATGCAAGTGTTTCCTGTGTTAGTTACTGGAGCGTGTACCTGCGTATGTGGTAATGCGAATATTGGTGTATAATTTAATATACACACACAAACGTGAACACACAACCACACACATATATATACATATGTACACACACTCAATAATACAAACATATGTGGGAATACACCCATTCACACACACACACACACACACATATATAAATATATATATGTATGTATGTATGCATATATGTATATATATATGTGTGTGTGGGGATGTATTTGTATGTATACAAATATTACTCATCTTTTCGCATATTTTCCACACACTAATACACACAGATAATATCAATGTTTTTACAGACATGTGAATGTTTATCCATCTATCTATCTATCTATCTATCTATCTATCTATCTATCTATCTATCCACCGACCTACCTATCTATCTACCTTCCTGCCTACCTACCTACTTACCTACTTGCCTATATATATATTTATTTATTTATTTATTTATATTCATAAATTGAAAATAAAAATATAAATTACGCAACACAGGCCAATAGGACGTACACACTGGATATCTTAGTTTGATTCTCACTTTAACATGGGAAAAGAGGAACTGTGCAACGTTTCGAGCCCGATCTTCGTCAGAAAGAGGAAAGAGGTACGGAGGGAAAGAAAAATAGTCAAAGAAAACCACATGAATAACGCATATATATATATTATAAATTGTTGGCATCCCGTCGCTTACGACGTCGAGTGTTCCAGTTGATCCGATCAACGGAACAGCCTGCTCGTGAAATTAACCTGCAAGTGGCTGAGCACTCCACAGACACGTGTACCCTTAACGTAGTTCTCGGGGATATTCAGCGTGACACAGTGTGACAAGGCTGACCCTTTGAATTACAGGCACAACAGAAACAGGAAGTAAGAGTGAGAGGAAGTTGTGGTGAAAGAGTACAGCAGGGTTCGTCACCATCCCCTGCTGAAGCCTCGTGGAGCTTTAGGTGTTTTCGTTCAATAAACACTCACAAAGCCCGGTCTGGGAATCGAAACTGCGATCTTATGACTACGAGTCCGCTGCTCTAACCACTGGGCCATTGCGCCTCCATATTATAACTATATACACCTATATATATATAGATTTGTGGAGGCGCGTGGCTTAGTGGTTAGGGTGTCAGCATCATGATTGTAAGATTGTGGTTTCGATTCCTAGACCGGGCGACGCGTTGTGTTCTTGAGCAAAACACTTCATTTCACGTTGCTCCAGTTCACTCAGCTGGCAAAAATGAGTAACGCTGCGATGGACTGGCGTCCCGTCCAGCTGCGGAACACATTCGCCATTGAAACCGGGAAACCGGGCCCATGAGCCTGGCTAGGCTTTAAAAGGGCGCAATTATATATAGAATATTATATATACATTTATATTTATAT
>NC_068991.1:62344453-62345185 GCF_001194135.2 Octopus bimaculoides
ACACACACACACACACACACACACACACACACACACACACACACACACACACACATATGCATGTATCTATGTGTATATGTCAACCTCTGTACGTCGATATATTAGTTATGAATCAGATAAGAAGAGGTTTTTAGTACAGACTTTCTTTAATGCAGCTAGGGCGGGAAGGATTAGAGTTAATCGTTAAATCCTTGATACGTGATCCTGAAATATGGAGCACAATAAAAAACAAAAAGAGATGGGACAGGATCGATCCTCGTCCGTCAAGTAGATCACGTGCTTTGGTAGCAGTTTACTCAATCTGAAGAGCCATGCTCCAGTGTAAAAACGTTAAATGGGGAAGAGAAGAAGTAGCGAATTTGTGATCCAGTTTTAACTGTTGTTTAACCCTAGGTCTATTAAAAGTGGTCTAGCATTGACCACAATTTACGGTTTCTTCAATTTTACAGGAAATTCTCGTTGCTAGAATTGCTCGGGCGCGGTTTTAGTTTAGGTCTTGGGATTGCATTCCGGGTACATGTGATGTCTAGTCGTAGTCTTTGCTCTGCTGAACGCTTTCTGATATTTGTTGTTGTTGTTGTTGTTGTTGTTGTTGTTGTTGTTGTTGTTGTTGCTGTTGTTGTTGTTGTTGTTGTTGATGTTTATCACTTATATGAACGATTATGATCGAAGTTATGATCGAAATTACTCCAGAGTTGTGGTGGTCTTAACATCACTAGCATCTAGGACAAC
>NC_068991.1:62345860-62346718 GCF_001194135.2 Octopus bimaculoides
ACTACTACTACTACTACTACCACCACCACCATCACCCCCCCCCCACCACCGTCACCAAAAGCACCAACACTATCTCTGCTAATACCAAAACGCTATTAGTACTAGCCACACTATACTATCACCACCACAACCACCACCACCACCACCATTATCATCATCATCATCATCATCATCATCACTTCTAGTACTGCACAAGTACAAGAACACCCCGCCACCACCACCACCACCACCACAACAACAACAATCATCACTAACAATAAGAACAACAACAAGAGGAATAATGTCAAACCAATTTGCAAGCAACTACAACAGCAACAACAACAAGAATAAATACAATACAGCACGCTGGATATATAAACCCAATAACGTTTACATTTATAATTTAATTAACTGTTGTTTGGTTAATTAGTTAATTAACTGGCTTTGTTAGCACTTGCTTAAGCTAATCTGCTTCAGCTACATCAACTTACACACAAACACACACACAAACACATATAATATATAAATACACACAGACACACACACACACACATATATATATGTCATACACACACACACACACACACATATATGTATCTATATATACACTCAGATTTATACATCCCCATTCAGTTACGCCTACTTTAAGGTTTCCTTAACAATTAAATCCTGATGCGATCAAACTATTATTTGTGCCGCTTTATCAACGTTTCATTAACAAACGGTCTTACATCGTTCTCATGATGACAACGCCATACTGAGAACTCATTAGCTACCTCAATATTATGTTTCATTACTGAATCGCATTATGTGTATGTGTATATTATATGTATATATATATATGTATATATATATATATATATATATATATATATATAT
>NC_068991.1:62347758-62348564 GCF_001194135.2 Octopus bimaculoides
TATATATATATACAATTAATAATATCAAGGGTAATAAGAAATATTAGAAATTTCTACGACCAGTGGCCTAATGTGTAAAAATTTAGTCCATGGACTATATATCATTCATATAATTACAGTGTATATTTAAACACATAAGAGGTATCCATCATAGAATTCCTTGCACGCTAGAATAAACGGCTAAGTTCTAAACCGTTCAACATCATCAACGTCTATAGCAGCACCACGGTCAGAACTATTACTACCACCCCCACCACCACCATTACAACCGCCACTACGACAGACACCACAATTACCACTATAACCACAACCAACACCATCAACATCATCAACACCACTGCCACTACCACCACCACCAAAATTACTACTACTCCTACAACCACCACCACCACCACCACCACCACCGTTACCAAGAGCACCAACACTATATCCGCTAATACCAAAACGCTACAAGTACTAGCCACACTATACTATCACCACCACCACCATATATATACACATACAATTTTTTAAGTGAGCTTCTTCTAGCATGTTGACAGACCGGTCACTGGTCAATCTTATATACACAAGTACTATAATCTTTTTAGGATATCGAAAATTTTTTTTCATGAACCTTCTGATTCTTTTAATGTGCTAGTTTCCTGGTATTAAATTGATATTAATTAATATCGAATTTTTACCATATTATGTTAATTAACCATAATCACATTTCTCAAAGTTGGTAAATTCAAAGCAGAAATTATTTTCTGCAGAGATATTTTCCGGATTCAGCGCGCCAAAACTAAGACTTTTGAATTTTAATCTTT
>NC_068991.1:62349359-62351818 GCF_001194135.2 Octopus bimaculoides
TCTCTCTCTCTCTCTCTCTCTCTCTCTCTCTCTCTCTCTCTCTCTCTCTCTCTCTCTCTCTCTCTATCTATCTATCTATCCCTCCATCTATCTCTCTACAATGCATTGACGATACTACAACGAAAATATTCCCAATTAAGAGCGAATTTCTCAGCTGCTTCGCCAACTCTTCTCTAACCAACTCATATTTGCTCATCTATTGCATTCTTTACTCGCCCCCTGATCTACTACCCTCTACTCTTCCTTCCGTGGTAATGTTTTCCAAACCTCTACTTCTGCTAATATGGCCATAGTAAATGAGCTTTGTTTTTTTTTTCAAAATGTTCAGGTGTTATCTTTCACCTACTTGTAACATTCATTGAAAGGATGTTCCTTCTAAGAGACTCGTAACATTCTCCCATTCATCAACATTTCAAATGCATTATGTTCTCTTCAAATTTGTTCCGCAACAATAAATGTCTATTGACCAAATGAGAGATCGCACTTGCTCTGTTTTTAACTTAGTTGCGAAACATTTGCTACTCCAAACATAAGCTTTTCCATGGACGTTCTTGTTATGGCTAGCCGTGTCCTAATTTCTTTCTTATATGTGGTTTCATCAGATATATTTGGGCTCGAAGATACTTGTACAATTCACAACCTGCTCTGTGCGATACTTCTAGCCAACCGATGGCGTTTTACGTTTTGAAGTGCCCCGGTTTCTAGTGATATACATATATATATATATATATATATATATATATATATATATATATATGTATTTATGTATGTGTATGTATGTACGTACGTATGTATTAATACAGGCGTGGGTATGTGGTAAGAAGCTTGCCACGAATATTACATTGCGCCTAGCTGTTTATATTAATTTCTATGCTTGTATGTGTATTTATGAATATAAATATATATCAAAATCATGAAAATGAGCAAGAATACTCCGAAAATACTCTACTTACCAGAAAAAATTGTTTCAGCTACCTAGCAGACCCGTTTCTAGGCTAGGCGCAAAACTTTTCCTACACCCCTCGTACATACATACATACATACATACATACATACACATATATATGGCTGTTTGGTTAAGCTCGCTTTCCAGCGATGTGGATACAGGTTCAGTCCACCTGCGCCGCACCTTCAGCAAAGTTCTTCTATTATATCCCCAGATCGACTAATGACTTTTGAGTTAATTTGGTAGAAGGAAACTCTGTTGCTGCATCACTTTAGCACCAGTGTAGATTTGTTTACGTCTCCGTAACTTAGCAGTTCGACAAATGTGGCTGACAGAATAAGAGAAAGAACCAAACTTCATGGAGTATTAAGAGTAAGAACTAGAATTAAAAGATTAAATGCTGCAGTCTAATTAACTTCAAAGCGGAGCCCCAGCATGGCCGCAGTCCAGTGAAAGAAAATAGTAAAATATATTGGTTAAAACACGCCTAATATTGGCTTCAAATCTTGGCAGAAGACCAGCGCTTTCGGGGAAGGGGGTTAGACGATTACATGGACCCCGATGTTCAACTGGTACTTATTTTAACGAACCCGAAAGGATGAAGGACACATTCAACATGGGTGGAATTTGAACTCAGAACGTCCCGTGTGCTAAAAGACTCTACAATCTCGTCGTCTTAAACATGCTTAATATTCTTTCCTATTCTAGGCACAAGGCCCGAAATTTGGGGAGGGGGAGCACCAGTCGATTAGATCGACTCCAGTACGCAACTGGTACTTAATCTATAGACCCCGAAAGGATGAAAGGCAAAGTCGACCTCGGTGGAATTTGAACTCAGAACGTAACGACGGACGAAATACCAATAAGCATTTCGCCCGGTGTGCTAACGTTTCTGCCAGTTCGCCGCTTTTAAACTTACTTAATATTGGAAATATCTCCTATTCTCCCCTTTAATATGTCCAGAACACATCAATAACTTGTTTGATACTATTTACAGGAATCGATAGAATACATTGTGAATGTGTAATTCAGAGTGTGTCAATGAGTGTGCAAACCAGTCACCATTCATTCATAAGCTACAGTTTAGTTCAAATACCCATTCATCAATCCATACATACAGAGGAATATGTAGTTTACATGTGTAGATGAATGGTTAGAGATTCACATACGTATTCATTTATTCACTTCGAATATACGCGTTTCTGTGGGGTGTACGAGCGTGTGCGCGAATGTGAGTGCGCGTGTATTTGGTGTATATATATATATATGTGTGTGTGTGTGTGTGTGTGTGTGGTGAGAATCTTGTGTGGTAAGAAACTTGCTTCCCAACCACATGGTTCTGGGTTCAATCCCACAGCGTGGCACCTAGGGCAAGTGAGTTCTGCTGTAGCCTCAAGCCGACCAGAGACTTGTGAGTGGATTTGATAGACTGAAACTGAAAGAATTCTGTCGTACATATATATACATGTATATATATATACATACATACATATATATATATATATACATATAT
>NC_068991.1:62352106-62353675 GCF_001194135.2 Octopus bimaculoides
CTTTTATCTAAAGCCAGAAACTTTTCGGCACACCCATATTTATATATATATATATATATATATATATATATATATAGAGAGAGAGAGAGAGAGAGAGAGAGAGAGAGAGAGACACACACACACACACATCACACACCCACATACACACAAACACAAGCAGGCGTGCCGTACACAAATGCTCACATAAGTATACACACATACCTCCCAGACACCCACATGTATTTATTTTAAAGAGCTTTGTTGTGTAAATCCGGAAGAATGCGAGAAGATATAAAGTAAACAACAAAAAGAAAAGCAAACAAAACAAAATGGTAGTTTTACCTTACGTTTCTATATTTCTGGGATATGACCTTTCTTCAAGACAATTTGGAAAGTTTGGGACGAATAAGTTCATAGCTCAGATGTGTGGGGAGAAAGAGAGAAGGAAGAGAGAGGAAGGTGGAAGGTGATATGCGCAAACTTGTGTTGCTATAGTAACTAGTCAGCTTCATGTAGTTCTTTCCTGTTCTTTATTGCTGGTCTCATTTCTTTGATGCGGTGAAGCTCGATGATTCTGAGGCTGCTCCTGTCGCGATGAGTGGCCTTGGTGGATATCTTAAAATCCTTGGTCTGGCACTTTGAGTGTTTTGTGATAGAAGTATATATGTATATGTGTATGTATGTATAATGATGCCTACAAAACAGGCAAAACTAGTCTAGTCTAATGATTCTGCAGACAGTCATGAGACAATTACCGCCCCTGTCGGTATATATATCTTGCGCGTTTCTTACAACATTTATAGTTTCTAACTCTTATTTCTAGGCGCAATGTAATATTCCATTGCGTGGCACCTTGGGCAAGTGTCCTTCACTAAAGCCTCGGACCAACAGAAACCGTGTGAGTTGATTTAGTAGACGGAAACTGAAAGATACCCGTCGCGTTGTATGTATATGTCCACCTGTGTTCTTCTCTGTGTCTATGTTTGTCCCTCACCATGCTTGATCACTTGTGTTGGTTTGTTTACGTCCACGTAACTGAACTGTTTGACAAAAAGAGTTGGCTAGATTAAATATTCGCCTTAAAAAATGTACTGGGATCGATTTGCTCAATTAAACCCTTCAAGGTGGTGCCCCAGCATGGCCGCAGTCTAATGACTAAAACAAGTAAAAAAAGGTTAAAAAATAAAGCATATATATATATATGTGTGTGTGTGTGTGTATACATATATACATATATATGTGAATGTATGTATATATATGTACATATATATATACATATGTATACATCTATCTATCTATCTATCTATCTATCTATCTATGCACAAACACACACAAACACACACACCACACACACACACACACACACACACACACCACACACACACACACATACACACACACACACATATATATATACACACTGTCTATGTTGCTATACTCTTTAACTTATTCAAACACTCCTCTTTACGTGTGAAACTTTTATATCCTCCTGTACGGCGGTCATTACCCTCTGCACCGAAATCTCTACCCGCCCACCCGTCGTTTCTACTCGTCTACCCGTGATAATTTACTCCGATTACCTCCTCCTCC
>NC_068991.1:62354176-62354898 GCF_001194135.2 Octopus bimaculoides
ATATATATATAAAAATACATGTATTTATGTATGTATGTATGTATATATGTGTGTGTCTGTATACAGATATAAGTATATATATATATATATATATATATATATATATATACGCGCGCACACACACATACACACAAACATACATATTTACATATGTACGTTAACACAGATTCATAGTCATACATATTTATATACACACATAAACGCAAAGATGAAAACGCATCTACATACAGCAGTATACACATACACACACAATCACAGGAACAGCTATACATACATACATACATACATACATACATGTATACAGTCATAAACACACATATGTATATATTCAGATCAGTATACACATATACACATGCAAACAATCCCTAGCTCCTGTACACATAGAAAAACAGACATAAGGAAAAAGAATTCGCACACACACACACACACACACACACACACACACACACTTCCATACCTACATACCTACATACTTACATGCATGCATACATACATACATTTGTGGATACATAAATGCATTCATACACTTACAAACATTATTACTGCCACCCGTGGGCTTTCAAAAAGTCTTGTACCCAACTTCCTCTGATACATCGTTTAACTGTTCGGAAAAGGGTGGCTGATTCTATGTTGTGCGCCTATATGTTTCTCTCTCTCTCTCTCTCTCTGTCTCTCTCTCTCTCTCTCTCTCTCTCTCTCTCTCTCTCTCTCTCTCTCTCTCT
>NC_068991.1:62356940-62361605 GCF_001194135.2 Octopus bimaculoides
TATATATATATATATATGCACTGTGGAGTTGATCTGTTTGATGGGTGCTCATTTTGTTCATATTTATATGCATTGATTGGGTTATATTACACTGTTGATAGAAAAGGGGATTACTCCTGAATCTTGAAATCAATTGATATGTAACTGAAGTGTTTCACGAATCTGTTTCGTTTATCTGCACGAGTACGGCGCGTGTTCAAACTTTATGTTCATATCTTAAGTTAGATTTTAGACATTCGCGTCTTTTTCTAGCATGCTGGTGATTCATATAAGTACTTGCTTGTCCTTGATATATATATATATATATATATATATATATATATATATGTTGTTACGATCAGGCAAATTGTTATGTATAAAAGGGGTAAACTTCTGATCGTAACAGCAGAAATTGTTCAAACAAGGAATTAATATTCAAAGATTGAGATTATGTAACAACAGGTATAATACCCAAAGAATCTCATGTCCAGTCCTCAATTGTTCAAAGGTAGGTGGTGAACAGTCCGAACCGTATGCAACTCCCTCTCGTATTTTGTACCATCCACGCCAAGCTCCCGCTGTCTTCTCAACTCCCCCCTTTTAACAGGAAGTAAACGAGATCACCTGTCTCTTCGCTTGCTGACTTCCTATATATATATATATATATATATATATATATATATATACATACATACATACCTACATCATTTCTCTTCTGCCAAAATGTCGTTGACAAACGTTTATCTCTCCACCTTCAGAAAATATTGTAAGTTTTCTCCTTCATTATGTTATAAATATACATAACAATACACACACACGCACACACACACACACACACACATATATATTTGTTATATTAAGGGCATTATAGTAACACATGCTATTCACATATCAATATTATATGATGCCTCTTTCAAAAATTCTAAAAGGGAATTATTGAATATAAATAATTAAGTTTATGAATAAACTTATACTTGATAAAGTGTACAAACAGCTGACTAATAAAACGTTTTATTTCATATTATTTTACGAGATTCTTTCACATTAACAATATCTATGTGTTTGTAACCTCTGGATTGTTATTGAGAGAGAAAATTGTTATATATTGAAATAATGGAATAATTAATAGTATTAATGACATAAATATAGTATAACACATTAGTGGATAAAATACGAAAATATATAATAAACCAGAAAAGAAATGAATATAAGTTATGAAATGAAATGTGGTTTGCAATTAATTTGAGACAAGGAAAATAGTACAAGTTTTAATATGAAATTGAGCAAAGAAAATAAAAATATAACTGTTCATGGCTGCGAGGTTTAGAAGTTCGGTTAACAACCAGAAATCGTGTTTAATCCCATTGCGTGGCATCTTGTGTTTGAATTTGATTAACGAAAACTATGTGAAGATTCGTCGTATATGTGTGTGTGTGTGTATGAGAGAGAGAGAAGGGAAACAGAGAGACAGAGAGAGTCTGTATGCTTTGTGTTTGTCTCCCTGCAACCTCAGTTTGACAACCGGTATTAGGTTTTGATTACATCCTTGTAACTTAGCGGTTTGGCAAAAGAAGCTGATAGAATAAGTGCCAGATTTTAAAAGAGAAAGAAGTGCTGAGATTGATTTGTTCCACTAACCTTGTCAAGGCGGTGCCCCAGCATGGCCGCAGTCCCCTGACTGAAACAAGTAGATGAATGGATAAACCACGAATATGATAAAAAATTAAAAATAAACCAGAATATAAAAATTGGTAGGGTATCAAATGTTGGTTAAAATTAAGTTGAGAGAGAAAATATGTTCTGTACTTTCTGGACAAGCTTGCTGCTTCCACGAATGAAAGATGAGTAAGACACAGCTTTCAGCATCATCACTAAACTGAAGAAAGTAACTATCGCCTGTTCTCCGCTGCCACCAGAGCTGCTCCCAACGCTTTACTATTTTACTCACTCCGTTATCCTCATTCAAAGCTGTGACCAGAACGGACGCAGCTTTCAATGAGGTAATGGCGTTTGTGCTGTTGTCTTGTTTTCCTGAACAATCTGCACGATGATGGCTATTCTTGCAGTGAAAATGGCTTATTCAGAGTCAGTCCCACTTTCTCGTCCTTTAAACTTGTATTAGTCTGAGACACTGGTTAGAGCGTCGAGCTTACGATCGTGAGGTTGTGAGTTCGAATCCCGGACTGGGCTGCGTGTTGTGTTCTTGAGCAAGACACTTTATTTCACGTTGCTCCAGTTCACCCAGCTGTAGAAATGTGTTGCGACGTCACAGGTGCCATGCTGTATCGGCTCCTCTGCCTTTTCCTTGGATAACACTGGTGGCGTGGAGAGGGGAGGCTGGTATGCATGGGCGACTGCTGGTCTTCCATAAACAACCTTGCCCGGACTTGTGCCTCGGAGGGTAACTTCCTAGGTGCAATGCCATGGTCAGTCATGACCGAAGGGGGTCTCAGCAGCAGTTTGGGACAACAAATGCCACGAGTCTAGTAGGATTTATATGGAGTTGCCTTATCAACCATCTTTTTTACCTATGGAACCCTTTAATTAGTATTTTATTCTGGAGGACCCCCATAACCATTCGATTTTTAAGAACTAGTTTTATAGAAACTTCTTTCAAACTTCCTATATTTTTATTCACACATTAACTTGTGTAGGTTGACCTATGTAAAATGTTGGAGAAAGAAACCTAGCTGTTTCCTGTATTACATACCAATGCATAGATCGAAAGCAACATTATTTCAGGGGCCCTTAAAATTCTATTGTGGATCCCCCTCAAAAGTCTTACATGGACCCTCAGGGGATATATGGACCTCGGTTGAGTACCACTGTTTTAGATAAACAACTAAAGAACTAAAAGGCTTCATCTTCCCCTGGGTCAGTTGTGGTGCCCGTGAGCGACCTTTACCCAGAAGAATTACCGTGACCTTCTAATTGATTCTTAGCTAGGATCCTGGCAGGTGGTACTAGTCCGGGTCACACTAGACCTGGGGTAAATTAGTGGCTAAGAGGTGGCTGGTTTCAAACTTCAAGCACGCGAACTCCTAAATCAGGGCATCAGTACCGGATGCAGTTTATAATCATAACCAGGGGGAAAAAAATTACAAATTTGAATAAGAAGCTATATAAAAACATTAAACAACTAAAAAAGTATAATGAAAAGTTCTCATCCAAACTTGGGTACAGAAAGAGATAAATGCCAAAACATGCTATTAAATTCAATAAAAGTGTGTGGAAGTGAATATTTTAGAATAAGAATTAGAATGGAAATTGTTATAATGTAATATTAAATTGGATTTAAATAAACAGTGGGGAAACGGGGCAGTCAAAGATAAAAATGTACGAAGGCACCAGTTTAGTTAAAGCAATGTATATGATTGTATAATCTCGAAGAATTATTGAGAATACAAATAAATAATCAGTTGAATTAACGACGGTGGAAAACAAACTGTGATAAAATTAAACTACAGTAACATCAAATTAATGAAGCTTCATAATTTGATGGTTAAATAGGAATTTGTACGTTGTTAATTTGATATGTAAATGAAAATAATAACTGGAGGGGGTGAAGGAAAATTGAGTCTAGATTTAAACAATTGAATGATTGAATTGAATGTGGAATTCTACAATAATAATAATAATAATAATAATAATAATAATAATAATAATAAAACTGTTCCGTGTTTCATATCTTATTGGATTGTGTCTGTTAAGGAATGACTTATTTCAAGAAATGTACTTTTAACTGTTTGCAGCAATGAACTACACATTGAATATGCGCTTTATCTAGGTGAAAATAAAATGGAATTTAATTTATGTAATATAATATAAAAAAAAAGATAAGGAACAATGTACTAATAACATATTAGAGCAAGAATGCGGGTATATGTTCAATAAAATATTACCTGCTTGCTAAAAAAAAATTAATAGTTTTGAAGTGTTTTAATATTTCAAAATATGTACGTTTTATAGTCGTCTTTTTGTTTTAGAAATTTAACCGTTTTATATGCAGTAGTTTTTCTTTATTGTACACCTCACTAAGTTTAAGGTTTATTTCAACGAACATTAAGAAGCACTATTCTGCCAAATATATTGATTTTTCAAGAAGTTTCGGTTACGTTTTTCATATATCTCCATATAAACATTTTTTTTTTTTCGTACAGTACATTTTGCTGAATCTCTTTGTATATAACTACAAGCATGGCTGCGTGGTTAAGAAGCATGCTTTGCAACCATGTGGTTTCGGATTCCATTCCACTGTGCACCAACTTCGGCAAGTATATCCTTCGTAGCACCAGACAGACCAATACCTTGTGAATTAAATTGATAGTCAGAAGCTCTGCGGAAGACTGTCGTGTACATACATACATACATAAAGATAAATATAATGCTATTCAATTAACAATCCAATAATTTATTTATATTACAATATTACATTAAATATTAATACTATGAATATAATATATAGCATAACATAATATTATATAGCATAAACAATTATAAAAAAACATAAAAGCCAACAAATTGTTTCGACTTATATATATATATATTTCCCTGATATACATAATCACTGTTCCATTATATATATATATATATATATATACATATACATTTACACACGCGCACACACACACACACACACACACACACATATATATATATATATATATATATATATATATATATATA
>NC_068991.1:62362397-62363700 GCF_001194135.2 Octopus bimaculoides
TGTGTGGGTGTGTGTATGTGTGGAGAAACGACAAAGTAGAAAATGCTAAAATACTTTTATAAAGAACATTACAGTACTGGTTTCGATCCTTGAGATCTTTTCAACAGTAAATATGAATAATAAATTTTTTTTAAATTAAATTTTGGTAAATTTAAATAACGGGCATTTTTCTTGTTTCTGTTTGTCTCTGTTTCACTTGTTAACTCTTGTGGGTTATATATATTCATATATTTATATTCATATTTATATATATACATACATACGTATATATATATATATCTGTGTGTGTATGTGTTTTCTGTCTATTCACAAAAGCTTCCACTTTATATATTGCGATCACTATAAACAGATTCATTAGAAAAATCCAGACACATATGAATAAAAGCAGTTATTATATGTAAGTTAAAATAAATTTCGTCCATTTAAATCAGGGATTCTCAACCATTTTTTTTATCTATAGACCCCTTCGATTACTATTTTATTTTGGTTGACCCCCATAGACATTCAATGTTTAAAAACTAGTTTTATAGACTCTTCTTTCATAATTCCTATTTTATATTCCACACATTAACACGTATAAGAAAGAAACCCAGCTGTTTCTTGCAATACATACTAATACAAGATTATCCACCATCTAATACATGATTATCCACCATCTAATACAAGATTATCTACCATCTTTCCAACAACATCCTTGGTCACCCTTTTGAATTCCGTATGATAAACACTCGCGGACATGTTTATAAAATCAAAAAAACAACACAGCACCCATGACTTTGGGAAACATTTCCTCACGCTCAGAATTGCTGTCGAGACACTATATCCTTCAAAACTTCCATGCTTCCTTAAATCCGCCAACTGTACACCTCATGGCCCTTTTTTTCCTTTTAGTTGTAATGCACCTCAGCACTGTATACAACACGTTCCTTCATTATAATTGAAAATTGTAGCAATGTTTCATTTCTTAACCAGACGGGCATATAACAAGATGGCAGCCGAAATTCAGGATCTTTAGCGACACACGACTTTATGTATGGAAGTAACTCATGAGACCCATAAGGGACAGTAGCAGAGTGGGTCGAAACGACCGTTGTACAAAATAAAATTAATGCCACATTCATCTTCTGACCCAACGGAAATATACCCCGACTGCGGATGACACCAGGTAACCCAAACTGTACCAGTGTTTTACTCAACACTTCAACACACTAATCAACATATAGTCGTCAGTTCAAAATATTAAATATATATATATATATATATATATATGTGTGTGTGTATATATATATATATATATATATAT
>NC_068991.1:62364046-62364973 GCF_001194135.2 Octopus bimaculoides
ATATATATATATATATATACCACGAGCTTCTTTCAGTTTCCTTCCACCAAATCTACTCACTTGCTTTGACGCTGATGATGACGATGACGACGACGACGACGATGATGATGATGATGTCTTAAAACAGTATTTATACACTGGACACGTACATTAAATGGGCAAATGCATTAAATGGTTCTCCGTCACGTTCGACTATCAGTATTCAGATATTCGATCAACCGAACCGTCGATCCCTTCGTTTGAATTAGACGCGTATAGTGTGTACCCTTAAAGTAGTTCTCGTTCTAGAATCAGCGTTAGACAGTATGTAATACGGAGGGAGCTTTAAATTAAGGGTACAGTCTATTCTGCAAGCTTCCAAACTGTTTCGGTTCACCCAGATTTATTCATAAGGTATAGGTCGACACTTACCCAAGGAGCCACGCAGTGAGATCGATCTCGAGTCTTCGTAATTGCGAAGCAAGTCTCTTAAATACACAAAATAAGATTCCAAACTGTTTCATGTCAACCCAGTTTCATTCCTAAGACGTAAGTCGACTCGAAGCAATCATAAAAACAACACATTTGCCCAAGATATCACGCAGTGGGATCGATCCCAATATTTCGAAATTGCAAAGTAAACTTCTTAACTACTCAGAATAAGTGTTCAAACTGTTTCTGTCAACCCACTTTCTCTCATAAGGCAGTGACCGACTGGAAGCCAAAATAAAATATATATATATAAAAATATATACAAAATATATAGGCGCGGGAGTAGCTGTGTGGTTAGTAGCTTGCTTACCAACCACATGGTTCTGGGGGTTCAGTCCCACTGCGTGGCACCTTGGGCAAGTGTCTTCTACTATAGCCTTGTGAGTGGATTTGGTACACGGAAACTGAAAGAAGCCCGTCGTATATATATATATATATATATATATATATATATAT
>NC_068991.1:62365261-62366206 GCF_001194135.2 Octopus bimaculoides
ATATATATATATGTATGTATTGTGTGTATACGTTTGTGTGTCTGTGTTTGTCCCCCCACCCCAACATCGCTTGACAGCCGATGCTGGTGTGTTTACGTCCCCGTAACTTAGCGGTTCGGCAAAGAAGTCTGATAGAATAAGTACTAGGCTTCCAAAGAATAAGTCCTGGGGTCGATTTGCTTGACTAAAGGCGGTGCTCCAGCATGGCCACAGTCAAATGACTGAAACAAGTAAAAGAGTAAAAGAGTATACAAAAATTAAATCATAAATAAAAAATATATATACGCTCAGCCAAAAATGTCGCGCCCAGCGATCGATCCCGAGATGTCGTAACTGCAGAGCGAAATTCTTAACTTCAGAATAAACACGGAGTGTTCAAGGTTAACGCGCCTTTCATCACAGATCTGCTCGATTAGAAGCTGACCTGAGCCAAAAACCAAACGACAACAATAGCAGCAACACATCTGTATATGACCTCCATTAGAGCGAGCTGCTCCAGCGGTTTCGAATAAATGGATATATATATTTCCTGTAGCTGGCACCGTCAGCTTGGGATAGGAGATTGTTTATACCGAACGTACAAAGGCGGCACAAGTTTTAGTACGGGAAACGCTTTATGCACTGACGTCATCAAAGGGAACAAACGCACCTTCTCTTCTACTTTGTAATCATAAACAAACGTGTGTGAGTGTGTGTGTGTGTGTGTGTGTGTGTGAGTGTATGATTGTTCGCGGTCGAACCTCTGCGGGCATGTGTTAGTGAGTGTGTGTGTGTGTTTGTGTGTGTGTGTTTGTGTTTGTGTGTGTGTGTGTGTTTGTGTATGCATATATATATATATATATATATATATATATACACATATATACATATATACAAATATATATATATACATATATACACATATATATACATATATATATATATATATATACATACATACATATA
>NC_068991.1:62367115-62367961 GCF_001194135.2 Octopus bimaculoides
TTTGCGTGTGAGTATGGGTGTGTGCGCGCGCGCACTTCACTAGCTTCCTCAGCGTATAAAATGCCGCTGAAAATTCCTAGCGAAAATTCCTGGTTCCCAACGGGAAGCCATGATACGGAAATAACAAGTCGCTAAACACACACACACACTCTCTCTCTCACACACACACACACACACACACACACACTCACACACACATACACACACGCACGCATACACACGCACAAATACACACCTTCACGCACCTTCACATACAATTATAGTGTAAACATTCAGACATAGAAAATCAAATTTAGAGAGTTGCCATAATAAAATAATAGATATTAAATAACCTGATGCTAATTTAAGTTTCGTGTCGTAACGCTATTCTTCAGTGAAAAATGACTCTCTCTCTCTATATATATATCTTGGGTCTTCCGTCAGTCATCTTTGATCGTTCATAAACACACGTATATGTAAGCCTGGACAAGGGCTTTTTTGAGGAAGATAGGTTGTTAAGTATAAGCCACTCGGGCCTGCACTTGAATTTTCCACCCACTGCAAAAAGGGCAACAGTGATTTTTCTCTTCAAGTTATATAAACATATGTTATATTCAGTTCAGTTCCAGTTGGGTATCAGATTGACACAATTAGTTTTTGATGAGTGCGGTTTTCTCTGCATCCGGCCATGAGAAGACTTCACCCACGTCGGTTATAAATGTTCTGCGCCATGTTGTTTTCAGCTTTCCTCTCTTTGTTTTCCTTTCCGGTGGCGTCCATTTGAAAGCTGTTTTAGAATGTTCTGGCAACCGTAATATGTAGCTGTTAGTTTATATACATACATATATATATATATATATATATATA
>NC_068991.1:62369093-62372189 GCF_001194135.2 Octopus bimaculoides
AACCTCAGAAGGCGGTGGCCCAGTGTAGCTGCAGTGCAGTGACTGAAACAAGTAAACGGTGGAAGATGAAAAAATATCTTGGATGTATCTGAGACCCATTACTTTTGATAACAATAACCGTTTAATAAAATAAGCGGTGAATCATCATCATCATCATCATCATCATCATCATCATCATCATCATCATCATCATTATCATCATGCAGTGTTTTAAATCTGGGTTTTGTCCATGTTAACGGGGGTAGCCGGATCTACCTGAATGCCATAGCAACTGCCCTCAAACCATCTCGCCATCTTGCCCGGTTTTGAGCATCCTGTTTGCACCTTCCTTCTAGAAGAAGAGAGGTGCAATTCACCCTAACCTTTGGGCTGGCTGGTGCCCATTCTCCCTTGCTAGCACGAGGCTTATTTGGAGCTGGATTTTCTTCGGGAAGCATACCGTTGCTTACCCCCAACCTCAGTGTCTAGACATGAGTGGTCCCAAGACCAAGGCCTCTACTACGATTTTTAAGAATTGTGGTGGAAAACTAGCTCAGGAAGGCAGGGACGCTACTCTCTAAGATCCCTTTCGGAGTCCCCCTACCTACTGAATATTCTTTCTAGTTTTGGCAGAAGGCCAGTAATATTGAGGGGAGGCGCAATACTAGGACATCGATCCCACCACTTCACTTTATCGAGCCAGATAGGTTAAAAAATAAAGCCAAACTCGGCGGGATTTGAACTCGAACGGTAAAAAACTGGAAGAAAAGCCGCTGAGTGTGCTGTCCGACTCGTTAACCACTCTACAAACTCGCCGCCTTTTCAGTGAATATAAAAGCGGCTTCTAAGTTATTAGTATGCATGTATGCGCATGTGTGTGCGTGAGTTAATGTGTGTGCTTGTGTGTGTATGTGTGTATGAGAGAGAAAGAGAGACAGAGAAAGAGGGAGAGAGGGAAAAAGAAAAAGTAAAAGATGTGCACTAATGTTTTTTTTTATATATATATTCTTAGCGGAAGTAATCTTTCCTCCATTGGTGCATTTGTTGATGTTTTTGTTGTTGTTATGGTCGTTGTTGCTTTTCTATAGCCCGAGTCAGCCTTGACTGATCACGGCAATAATCTACGATAAAAGTTGTTCCAGTCATGGCTATCTCATAACATCTTTTATTCAGGCACATATTCAAAATATACTTGCTATCTTTTCGCTTCTTTCATTAGTGCGCGTGATTTCATGGCGTCTTTGGCTACTATTTCTTGAGGGACGAGCGATGATGTAGACTTTCGCTCGTTGGACCCTTTGTATGTTTGTAGTTGTTGTTGCTGTTGTTGTTGTTGTTGTTATCGTCGTTTAACTGTCAGCCAGCTTTAATCGAGCATCGATTTCTATATGATCAAAGGATATTTAAACAATGACCAAACAACTCCATTTATATATATATATATATATATATATATATATATATATATATATATATATATATATATATATATGGACAAGAACAGTATGTTTATCCACCAATACACCCAACCGTCTGACCGTCTCCCCTCTGTCTCTCTATCTATCTATACATGTATATATATGTATATATATATGGTATATGTAATATATATATATATATATATATGTAATATATATATATATATATATATATGTATATATATATATGTATTTATATGTATATATATAATATATTTAATATATATATATGTGTGTATGTATATATATGTATATATATATATATATGTGTATATATATAATATAAATAATATATGTATATGTATATATATATTTGTATATATATATATGCATATATATATATATTCTTTTATTTTTTTATTTGTTTCAGATACAAGTGTGTGTGAGTGTGCGTGTATTTATGTGTGTGTGTGTGTGTGTGTGTATGTGTGTGTACACACACATACACCGAAACATTATATAACCGAAATATTATATAACCATATATAAATTGTATTTTCCAATCAGCCTTCATTTTACTTTTTAAATGTGAGCTAAGTATCATATTTTGCCTGTAATATCTAGCAACGAGATCACAGTAGGTTTTTATTTATTTATTTCCCCACCCCACCCCTTTATTTTTCATCAAAATGTGACAAGCCTGTTTTAATTATTAACGAGAATTTTTTTCTCAAAGCAAGGCCAACAAACATTTTTCTACACTTCAGTTGTCTGATTTCAAGTAGCGGAAAAACTAAGGAAAAAGAGAGAAGAAACCACCACCACCAACACAAACAACAACATCGACAACAACAACAACAACAACAACAACAACAACAGCAACAACAATGACAAAAACAATGACGAGAACAACAACAATAATAACAAAAACTAATCTGGACATTTTTCTAGGGACATTGGATCCATTCTCCGGCCTTTACAAGACCGGAACGTCTGTTCCGTTGAGATAAACTTCGAATGACGTCATTCATGAAATACCAGCTCCCGGGCGCGAACGCTTGTTTCTGTTATCTTCAATGTCCCATTAAGAAACACAATCAGGTTATTGTTGTTGTTGTTGTTGTTGTTGTTGTTATGCTTGTTGGCGCTGCTTTCCTTTTATTATCGTTATAGCTGTAACACCTATTTTTTGTTCTTTGTTCTTATTGTTTCACGTA
Organism: Octopus bimaculoides; assembly: GCF_001194135.2. Lineage (NCBI taxonomy): Eukaryota > Metazoa > Mollusca > Cephalopoda > Octopoda > Octopodidae > Octopus > Octopus bimaculoides. Next base: position 62,371,708 of record NC_068991.1, read on the forward strand.
TAACTGGCGGCATTTTTTTTCTTTTATTATTGTTCTAACTACAGTGGTTATTGTTGTAGCTGTTGTTGGTGATGCCTATACACTTATTTCTGTTACTGCCGTTGTTGTTGATGAAAAACACTAATTATTATTTAACCCAAGGTCATCCGCAACTGAGCAGACCTCAAACTTCAAAGGCATTCCAGCTCGCCATTTTGTATATTATCGTTTTATCTCTAACTTCTTTCAGTCATTGGACTGTGGCCATGCTGGAGCACTGCCTTGCAGCGTTTCAGCCGAATAAATAGGCGCCAGTACTTATCTTGGATTTTATATAAGATCGCAACTCATTCTATCGGCTTCTATTGCTGAAACGCTATGTTACGGGTATAACCAAACCAAACCGGTTGTGAAGCGTTTGTGGGGGAACACTCGCAGACATAAACACACACAGATATAATATATACATACAAACATACATACATACATATATATATATATAT
>NC_068991.1:62373887-62377340 GCF_001194135.2 Octopus bimaculoides
CCACCATCGCTTGACAACTGATGCTGGAGTGTCTACGTCCCCGTAGACACTTTTTGCGGTTCGGCAAAAAGAGACCAATAGAATAAGTACTAGGCTTACAAAGAATAAGTGCTGGGGTCGATTTTCTCGACTAAAGGCGGTGCTCCAGCATGACCGCAGTCAAATGACTGAAACAAGTAAAAGAGTAAAAGCAGACGAAATACCGCTTTGCATTTTGTTTGACGTGCTAACGATCCAACCAGCAGGCCGCCTTAATAATAATTCTCTCTAATATAAATACAAGGACTGAAATTTTGGAGGAGAAGGCTAGTCGATTACATCGACCCCATTGCTCAACTAGTACTAATTTTTCGACTCCGAAAAGAACGAAAGGCAAAGTCAACAGCGGCGAAATTCGAACACAAAACGTAAAGCAGGAATAAAAGCGGCGAAATATTTTTATTTGGCGTGCTCACAACTCTGCCAGATCACCACGTTATAATTAAATGTCTGTGTTTTTCTATTTCGTATTGTTACTTAATTAAGTCTACATTTTTCTCTAATTTTATAATGTTAACTTAATTAAAATGAAACTATTGTATTATGTTTATGTAATGAGGAACAATAGCCAGACAAAGTCAATAGAAACCAATTGACAAATGCTTTGACCAGAAATATGATATAACTGAATCTAAAGATTCAAACGACTAGACACGCTATTACGGGTAAGTAATTAGCGCATTTACTAATTATACAATTTAGCCAATTTATAAATTGTTAAATAATTAATTCATAATGAATTAAAACATATATAAAAAGATTTTAGTTTCGAAGCTATTGAAGCAATATTTTTTGTTTTTTTAACAAACTGGTTAAAGTTAACCCGAGGATTTTTGAGTTGGAGTAAAGCTTCAGTAATATTAGAGGTAGAGTATAAGGTAGCGAGCTGGCAGAATCGTTAAGCAGGCCGGATAAAATGCTTAGCGGCATTTTGTCTGACTTCACGTACTGAGTTCTAATTCTGCGAGGTCGAATTTGCCTTTCGCCCTTTCAGGGTCGATAAATTAAGTTTCAGTTGAGTACTAGGATCGATGGAATCAACTTGCTCCCTCACCCGAAATAGTTAGCCCCGAGCTAAAATTTCAAATTAATATTAGGGTAGAGTATAAGGTGGTGAGCTGGCGGAAACGTTAACCCCGCCGGGCAAATTGCTTAGCGGTGTTTCGTCCGTCTTCACGTTCAAATTCCACCGTGGTTGATTTCGATTCTCATCATTTCGGCGTCGATATGATAAGCACCAGTTGAATACTACGGTCGATATAACTGACTTAACGCCTCTCCTGAAATTACTGGCTTTGTGCCATAATTTGAAACCAATGTTAGAACAGGGTATAAGGCTGCAAGCTGGCAGAATCATTACCACATCGGGCAAAAATGCTTAGCGGAATTTCGTCCGTCTTAACATTCTGAGTTCAAATTCCACCTAGGGTCAATTTTGCCTTTCGTCATGTCGATATTCGATAAAATAGGTACCAATTGATCACTTGAATCGATGTAATTACCCCGAAATTACTGGCTTTGTGCCAATAAGAGGAGAAGGGTCAAAGTTTGAAATCGTTTGTTAGGGTTAGCATCAGTTAAAGTATGGACTACTTTAGTTTTAGTGTACCCTAGTCAGATGTGACCCTGATGATGCTTTATAAATTTCTATTTCATATTATATGTACCTAGCACTGTTAGTATACATATTATATGTACTTCGCGCATGTTGATATACATGGATATTATTGGTATATTTGTAGACAACTCAGTTATGTATAAATATCAAAAATAAAACTCATTTCAACGACGAGGATAACTTCGATCAACTCGTCTCTATGTTATTGATCCATCTCGCTTCCACTGCGCCACTCGGTTGGACGATTGATTAAGCAAATATATAATGTATTTTTTCCGATATTGTTTGTTCTGGATTACGTTATTTCTATTACATCATCCACCATTTGCTAGTCATTATTATTATTATTATAATACATAAGGCGCCGAAGTCGGCGAGCTGGCAGAAACGTTAGCACGCCGGGCGAAATGCTTAGCGGTATTTCGTCTGTCTTTACGTTCTGAGTTCAAATTCGGCTGAGGTCGACTTTGTCTTTCGTCCTTTCGGGGTTGATAAATTAAGTACCAGTTGCGTACAGGTGTCGATCTAATCGACTGGACCTCTCCCCATCAATCTCGGGCCTTGTGCCTAGAGTAGAAGGGAATATATAAGGCGGTGAGCGGGCAGAATCGTTAGCACGCCGGGCGAAATGCTTTGCGGTATTTCATCTGTCGTCACGTTCTGAGTTCAAATCCCACTGAGGTTGACTTTACCTTTTATCTTTTCGGGGTCGATAAATTAATTACTAGCTGCTTATTGGTGTCGATCAAATCAACTGGCCCCCTCCCCGCAAATTTCGGGCCTTGTGCCTAGAGTAGAAAAGAAATATTAAAGCGGCGAGCTGACAGAATCGTTAGCACGCTGAACAAAATGTTTAGCGGCATTTCGGAGGTCTTTACGCTCTGACTTCAAATTTCGCCGAGATCAACTTTACTTTTCATCCTTTCCGGGTCGATAAATCAAGTACCAGTGAATCATTGTGGTCGACGTAATCGACTAGTACCCTCCCCTAAATTTTCCGGCCTTGTGCCTTTAATAGAAAGGATTAGTATTATAAAATATCTACTTGTATGCATTGAAGTCTGTCGAATGTACGAAATATAGTAACTACACAGTATATGCTGCAGCAATAGGATGTTAATTTATTTACGGAAAGACGACATTTCACTCTGTCGATACATTGAGAGTCACATTTCGCAAATCACATGCGTTGTTAATTTTTCTAGTGTCTCTTCATTCGCCATTTTCAGATTAGCCAGAGGCAAATGAATTCTATAATTGTTTCTTCAACTCAACAAAGCAAATGAGCTGGAATTCCTTTGAATAATATATATACATATATATACATATATATACACACACACATATATATATATATATATATGTGTGTGTGTGTGTATACATACATATATATATATAAACACAGACACACACATATATATATATACATATCCGCATAATTGAATATATTTACATATACTTTTGAGAATAATTCTTTCTACTACAGGCACAAGCTCTGAAATTTGGGAAGGAGGGGATTAGTCGATAAGATCGACCCCCCCCCCCTCAGTCCACAACTGGTATTTATTATATCGAACCCCACAAAGGATAAAAGGCAAAGTCCACTTCGACAGAATTTAAAATCAGACATTAAAGATGTTTTTCTTTTTTCCGGTGTTCTAACGGTTCTGATAAGTACAAGAATAACGAAGACTACCTTAACCACGTGACCTCAGATGTCTCATATCACAAAACATCCTGCAAAACAATGGCACATGCCACATGCATAACATCAGACCGATATATATATATATATA
>NC_068991.1:62381107-62382130 GCF_001194135.2 Octopus bimaculoides
ATATATATATATATATATATACACGCACACAAACACGCTCACAGAAATATCTTACGTTTGTGCGTTTTCTAATTTCCATTCAAGGTTTTGTACATTTGTAGGCATGGTAACATGTTATTAGATAATGCATACATCTGTTAATATCTATATCTGAGTGCATAAGTCTGTCTCCGCATGTATCTGTGTGTATGTGTCCTTATGTTTATGTGTGTGTGTATATATATATATATAGTGTATATATATATATATATGTAGTGTATAATAACTGTATATAATATATATCATAATGATATTTAATCTCCAACCTGGGATTAACTCATCATCTTTCGGTCATTTGTTTATAATTTAAAAAATTGTCGCTTCAAATCGGACAATAGATATCATTATGATATATATCATATACAGTTATTGTACAGTTATTATACTATGAGTCTTCCATAGCAGCTTTCTCTCCGTAACTCGCAAAGCCTTTTGGGTTTGTTTATAAAATATTATTTATGAAGTATATATATATAAACGGAACAAGAACGTAATGAACGACAATAAAAACATACGGACAGATGGATAATACAAAGACGGACAGAAAGACCAGGACGGAACACTCCTGGCTTTCTATTCATCAGTCAAGCTTCCAATCATCTTCGCAGTTTCGCCCTGTTACACTTGAGACTATTCAAAATTTGTAGGCCCCAAAAATATAAGCTAAGGACATTAAATTCTTGGAAGAAAGTGGGCGAATATGTGCAACAACACGGAAAAACAAAATGAGAAAATGGAGAAAATGTTACACGATTACAAATACAAACAACAAGAAAAACAACAGGTGTCTTTCGACTAAAACGACAAGTTAAGTTAAGTTGGTGTGTGAAGGGGAAGCCTTGTGGCAACAAACATAGATGACAGTCAGGAGACAGTACAATAAGGTGTTTTGCGAGCGGGAGTCAGGCCAAGAAAGATCATGCTTGGCCGAGCGTCGATCACGTGGGAGCAACAGAGAGAGGTAGAGAACAGAGGTATATATAT
>NC_068991.1:62383379-62385175 GCF_001194135.2 Octopus bimaculoides
AGGGGTGAAGAGAAGTGGGAGTGGAGAGAAGTATGAAGAGAGGTACAAAGAAGTAGGAGTCGGAGCAGGAGGTGGGGGAGGGGAGAGATGGGTGGTAGGAGGGAGGGTGGGGGAGAGAGACAGGAGGAGGGGGTTAGATGAAGAGGGGAGGGGAGTTGAGCCCATGTGGCGCAAAGGAGCGAAGATAGAAGATTAACCCCTGTTCACGGCGCAAACGGGAGTCCGGATGGCCCCTGTGCATGGACAATCCAAACACAGGTTATTTCAAAAGCATTTCCTTAAACACCAGAAATATTATAAATTTTTCAAACTCCACAACATCAAGGTTAGTTACTCCTGTTTAGACAACATCGCTTCTAACATCAAAAGCTACAATAGACGCAAACACACATCTACACAACCTCCAATACAAACCTGTAACTTCCGAAATCATCCAATTGCCCGCTGGGAGGATCCAAGCTAATGCTGATTCTAGATCAAGAACACATGATCTGAAATGGCCAATGGAGGGTTAACGTCTAGAACCCAACTTAAACTTGTCTCATATCGTGAGACACTCCCTCTGTTTCTCTCTCACTCACTCCTCTCTCTCTTTCTCTCTCTTTCTTCCTCTCTCTCTTTCTCTCTCTTTCTCTCTCTTTCTCTCTCTTTCTCTCTCTCTCTCTCTCTCTCTCTCTCTCTCTCTATCTATCTATCTATCTGTCTATCTATCTATCTTTGGATGCCTGACACGGTAGATTCGTTCTTCGAACCTACGGAGTGCCGTTTACTTTCGTTTGCTCATCCACTCGTATGTGTATATAAATAGATTAACTGCTTATTTCTTTGAGGTATGTTCATGTGATATAGTCACCACTGATGAGGCCCAAATAAGGGTCGGAAATGAATAAAGCCGTTCATTATGTTTTCAAAGAGAAATAGGCAAATTTAATATGTTTCTCTACAAAAACGTTTCTTGTTCTGTACTTCACCAGATGTAATAAGTTGTCCTGAACTTATCCAAGTATAATAACTTGTTCTGTAATTTTCCAGGTTTAAAACCTTAACAATATTATTTCTCTTGCTCGCATTTTTCCATGTAGTTCATGTTTTTTTCCAGGCTATGCTATTATGCTAATTAATAATGTGTCAATGTATCAATTGGTAGTGTCGTTGATAATTTTTTCCTTACCTCAATGACGCCGGTGACATATATTAAAAGTCCCCTTATACAACTATATTCATAAAAAAGTATAGAACGATATTATCACCCTCAAATTTGAGAAACAACCACTCATAAGCTTTTCTTTTAAAAACTTCCTTGCATGAGATTTATACCGTAAAATTCCTCGAATTGAGCTCTATCATTTAAGCTTGATTAAAATACAGTTTGTTTTTAAAATAAAAACGTTAATTATACTTAAATCCAATTTTTTGACTTTAATTTTTTTCATGATATTTTACCTCACAACTTTTTGATACAAAGTTTTATTGCATGGGAACAAAACTATGAAATTTTTCATGTTTTCTTCTATCATTGAAGCTAAGGGTAAATATATTTTGCTTCTAAAATACATAAAGTTATTTAGATTTAAACTTGATTGGTGGCGTGACTTACTCTCCTATAACGTTCAAACAAATTTTGATGTAAACTTTTTTGTACTGGATCAAATCTCAATTTTTTAAATGCCAAAATGTAGCTAGGGACCAGTCCTCTTCAAAAATGTCAACGGTTTTCAATTTGGTTAGGAACTGAATTAGCGACAAGCTCTGAAAGATGCTGCGTGTAAGTAAATTGCGGCCTTAAGAATATTATT
>NC_068991.1:62385319-62386662 GCF_001194135.2 Octopus bimaculoides
ATATATATATATATATAATGGACTCTGCCGTCGAAGACGACTATCAGTGTTCAGATTTCGCTGAACTATCAGCACAAATGATTTGTTTATAGTGACCATCAGGTCCTTCTCCTCCATCAAATCGACGTTGCTTGAAGACAGGTGCGCGATGTGTCACACGTATGGTGCCACAAAGATTGCAGAGTGACTTGCGATACAGATTTTTGCTCAAAAAACACGACGCACCACTCGGTCTAGGAATCGAAACCACGATCACATAGTCGTGAGTGCAACGCCCTAACAACTAGGCCATATATATATACCATAAACGTGCGTGTGCATACACAGATGTGTGTGTGTGTGTGTGTGTGTGTGTGTGTGTGTGTGTGTGTGTGTGCGCGTGTGTGTGGAATGCACTGTATATCTGTCAAGTGATACATCTTATGATAAAAATACATATAAATGTTTTTCAAACCCGGACTTAGTTATATTTCTGTAAGAGAATCACATAAAGAAATATATATATATATATTCACGTCATCAGAAAAACCACAACAGGAGTACTTCTACTATATGAACTACTTTATATACACTCGTGGCTGATGGAAATTAAACACTGGATATTGTAAACAAAGTAGAAATATGCTAAGTTTCGACCACCAATTCTCCAGGGTGTAGATTCTCTTCACCAAAATACAGAATAATTTCAGATATAAATTTTAAATCACGGAACAGAATCTATATTTATAAATATTCGTCAATTACATTCCCAGTGTAGTTGAATATTTACAAATTTAGCTTCAATTCGGTAATTTAAATTTTATATACGCAACTGTACAGCTCTTTGATAAGAATCTACTCTCGTGGGTATTCTCTCTAGTAGTTTTACATTTTGACTTCGTTCATACTGCGAAGAGTCCGTCACGAGTTTCGTCTGAGAAAAACTGCTTCAAGCGTGTACTGTTATTTACGAGATAGCAATGTGTTTTTTGAGGTCGTGTCGGCTGCAATTTCTAATAGTTGCACTTGCAACACAGAAACTAACTATTTACTGTCGTTGTTGTTGCTACTGTTGTTGTTGTCTTAGTTGTATAGTCGAAAGGCAGCGCGGTGACAGAATCGTTATCACGCCGAGCGAAATGCTTAGCGGTATTTCGTCTGTCGTTACGGGATCGATAAATTAAGTACCAGTTACGTAGTGGGCATGGTATAATCGACACATCCACTTCCCCTAAATTTCAGGCCTTGTGCTTATAGTAGGAAAGAATCGTTATCACGCCGAATAAAATGTTTAGCGGCATTTCGTCCGTCCTTACGTTCTGAACTCAAATTCCACCGAGATCGACTTTGTCTTTCATCCCTGT
>NC_068991.1:62387075-62390275 GCF_001194135.2 Octopus bimaculoides
TATATATATATATATATATATATATATAATTATAAATCCTGAAGCAGTTCTCTTCCCTTAAATGGGACTTCACCCTCTCTCTTATTTCTTAGTAAATTCTCTCTCTCTCTCTCTCTCTCTCTCTCTCTCTCTCTCTCTCTCTGTGTTTCTCTCCCTCCCCTCTTACTCCGAAAACAACTGTAGGTGGCAACACTAACAGTCGCCAGTCAAATTTCCCACTTATATATGTATATTTATCATAACCAGAAGGCTCCAATTTCCAGTACTCAGAATTACTCATTTTCGATCATTATCTGTACTAGAAATTGAAGTCTTTCAGTTATAATTTCTTACAGATTGCTTTACATTTGTATTGAGTCTTGTAATTAATTTATCGCTTCTGGTGAACCAACAGATATGGGGGGATGGGCGAGGCACATTGAAGAGGTTTTACTGTAGTTTTGACTTTCAGATAGAATATGCTTTACAGATGTTTCACTACCTTACAAAAACTATATCAGCGAAGTAAATGGCCACCTTTAAATGAATGCATTAAAAGCATTATAACATAATCAGATCACTATTTCAAAGAATTATCGCCGCTCCCTTTTAGTATATAAAAGATAAATTTGGCTGGGGAAAAATGAGCATGATAAGATAAGGTAAATTTGCAGTTTCCATCCCGAAACATCAGAAAGATCAGAAGTGCAGTTTTAAATGCTTGGGTCAAATGAAAGAGGAGCAAGGAAAAATGGCACGTGATATGAAAGTAATAAAACTCGACTAAGCAAAAACAGAAAAAACTCAACATTAGAATATTTTCTATAGCTTCTTCACGATCTGCTGGAGTGGCTTTTCTTGATACATCATCATCATCATCATCATCATCATCAACGTTTAACGTCCGCTTTCCATGAGAGCATGGGTTGGACGACTTGACTGAGGACTGGTGAACTAGATGGCTACACAAGGCTCCAATCTAGTTTGGCAGAGTTTCTACAGCTGGATGCCCTTCCTAACGCCAACCACTCCGAGAGTGTAGTGGGTGCTTTTACATGCTACCGGCACGAAGGCCAGTCAGGAGGTACTGGCAACGGCCACGCTCAAAATGGTGTATTTTACGTACCACCTGCACAGGAGCCAGTCCAGCGGTACTGGCAACGATCTCGTTCGAATGTCTTTTCACGTGTCACTGGCACAAGTGCCAGGAAGGCGACGTTGGAAACGGTCACGCTCAAATGGTGCTATTTACGTGCCCCCGGCACGGAAGCCAGACAGGTGGTGCTCTGGCAACGATCACGCTCCGACGGTGTTCTTAGTGATCTACTGGTACAGGTGCCATCACGATTTCGCTTTCGCATGCCCCAACAGGTCTTCGCAAGCCGATATATAAATATTGATATATTTAAAGAGAAGAAATTATTGAAATTCGACATTACTCATTTTACCCCATTTTAGACATTTTTTAAACTTGTAAATTATCAAATAAAACATTAATATAGGAAAAAATTGACGGAATCCACAGAGAAAATAATATTGACTGTTAAGCACCAAAAATTATCCAGATATTTTATTAGCGACTTCAGTTACAATCGGGTCAAAGTTGAGGAACATTTTCTTGAAAAACGAGGTCCTACCACCTGACTATATTTCAGATTCCCTCAACTTCAAAAACAACTATGCTCACCAATTTTAACCCCTAAATATAATGTAGTAACACAAAACGATGATGCAATACTTGCAATGTTTTTGTTGTTGGCATTCCGTCGCTTACGACGTCGAGGGTTCCAGTTGATCCAATCAACGGAACAGCCTGCTCGTGAAATTAACGTGCAAGTGGCTGAGCACTCCACATACGCGTGTACCCTTAACGTAGTTCTCAGGGATATTCAGCGTGACACAGTGTGACAAGGCTGACCCTTTGAATTACAGGTACAACAGAAACAGGAAGTAAGGAGTGGGAGAAAGTTGTGGTGGAAGAGTACGGCAGGGATCGCCACCATCCCCTGCCGGAGCCTCGTGGAGCTTTAGGTGTTTTTTCGCTCAATAAACACTCACAACGCCCGGTCTAGGAATCGAAACCGCGATCCTATGATCGCGAGTCCGCTGCCCTAACTACTGGGCCATTGCACCTCCACACTTGCAATGTAATGATTTCAAAAAGGTAAGGAAGAAAATAACGAAAAATCAGAAGTTACTCATTTTCATCTGGAATATGTACATATTGTACACATTCCGTGCAAACCTTACGAATGTACATAATAAGCGTTATTATTCACTATCTCTAAAAGAAATTCCTGGAGAACTATATTTCTTGTACAGACATGAGGCGGCAGCAACATACTTTGGCCTTCATACATTTCAATATGTAATTTCAAGTTGTTCGGTTTTTGTTCCGCTTAAATCGAGAAATTCATGATTAGGTTGAAGTTGAAAACGTGATACAGCTCAGTAAGTCGAATGTAAAAGGTAACATTGGAATATAGTGGAATATATGAAGTAGAATAATTAACAGAGGAATACACATAAATACAAATACACGGAGCGTATTGAATATATATTGATGACACACAACATTTTATACATACATACATGTGTGTGTGTGTGTGTGTGTGTGTGTGTGTGTATGTGTGTGTGTGTGTGTGTGTGTGTGTGTGTGTGTGTGTGTGTGTGTGTGTGTGTGTGTGTGTGTGTGTGTGTGTGTGTGTGTGTGTGTGTGTGTGTATTGATTAATGCTACAGATGAGAGAAAGGAGAAAATTTGATCATCAGAATTTATGAACATAGACACATTCGTTGAGTATTATTAGCCGAAGAAGAGCGTAGAATAAAGTTTCGAATCAATATATATATACTATACGCTATGTGCATTTGAATATATATACACACCAAAGCTGAAAGTGAAAGACAAATTACAAATATCATTGCTGCAGTGTAATCACTTGTGACGTAATGATATGTGTGTGTGTGTGTGTGCGTATGTGTGTGCGTGTGTGTGTGCGTGCATATATGTATGTGTATATGTGATTTTAAAAATTCTTTTACTTGTTTCAGTCATATGACTGCAGCCATGCTGGAGCATCGCTTTAAGTTACGGAGACGTAAACACACCAACATCGGTTGTCAAGGTGGAGGGAAAGTCCAGAAGCAAACACACGCACATATAAATATATCCATATATACATATATATATATATATATATATATATATATATATATATA
>NC_068991.1:62393255-62394047 GCF_001194135.2 Octopus bimaculoides
TATATGTGTGTGCCTGTATGTGTATGCATGTGTGTAAATAGATTGATAGACAGATAGATAGATAGATAGATAGATAGACAGACAGACAGACAGACAGACAGACAGATAGATAGGTAGAGCGACAGACATACAGTTAGATAGATAGATAGATAGATAGATAGATAGATAGATAGGTGTGTATCTATGTATGCATGTACGTACGTATATATGTATGTTTGAGTGAAATGTCTCTGTTCATACAGCTTTTAAATTACCATTGTGACAAAACATATACGCAACAATAATGCAAGAAAAAGAAAGAAAGAAAGAAAGAAAGAAAGAAGGAAAGAAAGAAAGAAAGAAATTGAATGTCATAAAACTCGAGAAGAAATTTGGTGAAGACAATAACGTCTGTTTTAATATCACCAAATATAAAAATGATTTAACTAGTTTAAATAAAAGAAAAAATTACGCAATATTTATTTGGTGTAATTTGAATGATTTCGCTAAATTTCTACGAAAATCAATGGGAACAAAAAGTCTGAGAAAATATAACGAGGAATTTGGAGTGAAGTCAAGATTCATTTTGATCAGACATATATGCGAGAATTTTTTTTTTTAATTGTTTGTTTTTTTATTTATTTATATAGCTATTATTCACTTATTATTTTTCCTGAATTTAATGGAGTTCCTAGACAACAAAGGAGAATGAAATGAAAGCGGATTTGGTTTATTTATACATGTGTGTGTGTGTGTGTGTGTGTGTGTATGGATGTATATATATGTGTGTGTGTGCATGGATGTATATATATA
>NC_068991.1:62394202-62395966 GCF_001194135.2 Octopus bimaculoides
CATATGCGCGAGTGTATATTGATGTATATACAAATATGTGTGTGTGAGTGTACGTGTATGCAATATTTCTTTTCTACTCTAGCTAGGCACAAGGCCCGAAATTTGGGGGGAGGGGTCCAATCGATTAGATCGACCCCAGTACGCAACTGGTACTTAATTTATCGACCTCGAAAGGATGAAAGGCAGAGTCGACCTCGGCCGAATTTGAACTCAGAATGTAAAGACAGACTAAATACCGCTAAGCATTCCACCCTGCGTGCTGACGTTTCTTATTTCTTTATTGCTCACAAGGGGCTAAACGTAGAGGGGACAAACAAGGACAGACAAAGGGATTAAGTCGATTACATTGACCCCAGTGCGCAACTGGTACTTAATTTATCGACCGCGAAAGGATGAACGGCAAATTCGACCTCGGCGAAATTTGAACTCAGAACGTAGCGGTAGACGAAATACCACTAAGCATTTCGCCCGGCGTGCTAACGATTCTGTCAGCTCGCCGCCTATAAGACTACATGTATGCATTCTAATTAAAATTCAGAAAATGTAGCATTAATATAATTTATTAACTGCAAAAATCTAACGTTCTCTTACAGCTGTTTCAATTTTGCTCAAAGATTAAATTCCAATAATTAAATTACTGTTATGTGCAAATTCTCATCAGAGAAGTAGAAGAGACATACGGTTAGGTTATCATGTGTTACGTTTCCGAATCATCTCAATACTCTGTTGAGATGATTTGGAAATATAACACATAATAACCTAACGGTATGTCTTTTCTACTCCTCTGTTGAGAAACGCCAAATGTCTTGTAAATTCCACGCAGCCTTGACTTTGTTGTCACATTTTATTTAACGTAGACATGCTCATAGAAGACCCGCATTAGACTCCTCACTCGTACTATTATGGTGCTGGGAGTCTAACTACGGTTCACCCGTAACACTTACACAGCCTTACCTATCCTGTGTCATCTGGATACCATACATACATACATACATACATACATACATACACACATACATACATACATACATGCATATGTATATATACATACGTACACATATATATATATACATATATATATATATATATATATATATATATATATATATATATATATATACACATATATATGTGAAGGTGCATGGCTCAGTGGTTAGAGCGTCGTGCTTACGATCGTGAGGTTGTGAGTTCGAATCCCGGACCGGGCTGCGTGTTGTGTTCTTGAGCAAGACTCTTTATTTCACGTTGCTCCAGTTTATTCAGCAGTAGAAATGAGTCGTGACGTCATAGGGGCCAAGCTGTATTGGCGTTTACCTTTCCCTTGGATAACATCGGTGGCCTGGAGAAGGGAGGCTGGTATGCATGGGCGACTGCTGGTCTTCCATAAACAACCTTGCCCGGGCTTGTGCCTGGGAGGGTAACTTTTTAGGTACAATTCCATGGTCAATCATGACCGAAGGGGGTCTCAGCGTATACATATATAAATATATATATTATATACATGTACATATATGTATGTATGTATATATATATATATATGGGAGAATATACAAATAACAACAACAGACGAGGACAGGTGGTGTAAATAACAAAAGTATATATTAGTATGACGCTCGGGAATACGGAAAGTCTTTGACGTTTCGAGCTACGCTCTTCAACAGAAAGAATACGGAGACAAGGAGAAAAACACGGAAAAAAAATTGAATAGTGTTCAGTCAACGGTCATATATATATATATATATATATATAGAGAGATAGATAGAT
>NC_068991.1:62395976-62396912 GCF_001194135.2 Octopus bimaculoides
ATATATATATATATATATATATATATAGAGATAGATAGATAGATAGATAGATAGATAGATAGATAGATAGATAGATATACACATACATATATACATATATGTATGTATGTGCATATATACACACTTCTCTATATATACATATGTATGTATATATGTATATACATACATATATACATATGTGTATGTTTATGCATATATATACACACACGTATACACATATACCTGGCATCGTACGATAACAGCCAGGAGAAAGACACCACAGAGCAGACTAAGGCAGGCATCGATAAACACAGATAAACAAAGCATCACCTTCCAGCAGATGACATCATCACAGATGCACTGAACAGAATATATTTATCATCGATCTGAGGAGTTTTTATTTTGTTGTTTGTTGTCGCTGTATTGTTGTTGTTTTAGCGGTTGCTTAGCATCCTCTCAGCTCTGCTTCTGTAGAACTACGATCAAAGGCCAGTCAATCAACCGTGAACTTATAAACAATTTTTCAAGCTCATCTCTTTCAATATTATCCGTTATTTCATTTCCTCATTTGCATTAAAAATGGTGTTATTAGATCATTTCAGCGATGTTTTACTGCTATTTCTAGCAAGTCATGCGACCACCCAAGATGCCTTTTTGTTGCATGTTTTGCATTAGTCTTGTGAATGTTGATATATTTGAAGGGTCACTGAAAGACATTAAACTGTCTGATCTCCGTTGGAGCACGTGTGATTCTGTCGGTAGGTGTCGAAACCATGACCTTCACATGACAGCTGATGATGGGAATGACCTGTAGCATTAGCAGTATATAGACCAATATACGAATGGCATGATATACATATACATGTTTGTGTGTGTGTGTGTGTGTGTGTATTTACATGCAAAAAATTACATATGTGTAGGCATATATATATATGAATATATATATATATATATATA
>NC_068991.1:62397279-62398188 GCF_001194135.2 Octopus bimaculoides
ATATATATATATATATATATATATATATATAAGCATGTATGTATCTCTGTACGTGTTAGTCTTTCTGTGTCTGCATAAGCATTGTTTACGTCTGTTTTTTGACGAATCTCTATGACAAGTGAATATTAACAGCGTTGTATATTTGACATATTTTAGGTCGATGACATCTCAGACTATCTTTTGTACCTCTGTGCATATGTGTGTAACTGAGTGTGCGTATGGAAGCGCATGTGTACGTGCACACGTGTGCTTTTTATAATCTACACGGAATTACTCCATTTTTCCCAAGACAGTTTCTCTCAAAAAAAATAATAGCAACATAAGTTGAGCGTGACATAGGTCGCTTTGCAACTACGTAGTTTCGAATCCAACCTCACAGCATGGTACCTTGGGCCGTACATACCGTGCCCCCGGGCAGATCAATACCATTGAGAGTGGATTTGATAGACAATAACTGCGTGGAAGCTCATTGTATCTACATAAATATGTGTCGGTCTTTCCCTACCACGCACACACACACACACACACACACACACATACACACACACACACACACACACAAACACACACAAACATCACTCGACGACCAGTCATGGTTTGTTTACGTTCCCGTAACTTATTGCTTTGGTAAATGAGGCCGACATATGCATCTAGACCTAAGAAAATAATCACGCGGGTCACTTTGTTCGAGTTCAAATCTTGGAGAGGCTAACTTTGCTTTTTATCCGTTCAAGGTCATTTAAATAAAGTTTCAATCAAGTACTGGAATACATGTTATTGACTTGTCTCCTCCCCTCAAAAATTGCGGAACTTAAACCCTGAAACGGATTAACGGCCTGTTCAACAAATGTGATTTCAGTCATATACCATGAAAGCCGATTAAACAGCCTTATGGCTATTAGGGCTCAT
>NC_068991.1:62398924-62400437 GCF_001194135.2 Octopus bimaculoides
CGTTGTGAGTGTTTATTGAGCGAAAACACCTAAAGCTCCACGTGGCTCTGGCAGGGGATGGTGGCGAACCCTGCTGTACTCTTCCACCACAACTTTCTCTCACCCTTACTTCCTGTTTCTGTTGTGCCTGTAATTCAAAGGGTCAGCCTTGTCACACTGTGTCATGCTGAATTTCCCCGATAACTACGTTAAGGGTACACGTGTCTGTGGAGTGCTCAGCCACTTGCACGTTAACTTCACGAGCAGGCTGTTCCGTTGATCGGATCAACCGGAACCCTCGACGGCGTAAGCAACGGAGTGCCCACAACTTTAGGTGTTGAAAAACACTAGCAGTCATTTCAAGGCGAACTTTAACATAATTGATGAATGCATTTCTAGCTTCTCAGCTTATCATCAACACTGTTGTACCGCAAAGTGAAACAACCCTGAAATGACTTTAGAAACCTTTGTTTCCCTTAGCGGAAATTAGTATCGAAACATGAACTTACTTCGTGCGACGTCGGCTGAGGCTAGAACAAATCACTGAAGCTGACACCTGAATGCAGTCGTGTTGCAAGTAAACAAACATTTTTAGATCACTTAAGTAAATATGTTTGGGACATATTTGACCTGTGCAAAGGCCATATTAACTGCTCTTAGCTTTCAACAACAGGTGATGAAAATCACCAGCAGTCCTTTTTCAACACGTTTCACTGAGGTTGCAAGTCTCTCTCTCTCTCTCTCTCCCTTTCTATCTTTCTTCGTCACTAACTTTGTAGATCTATCTATCTATCTATCTATCTATCTATCTATCTATCTATCTATCTATCTATCTATATCTCTCTCTTCTCCTCTTCAGTCTACAACATATGACTTAGTACTTCCTTCTCCAGATCGTCTTATGTCTTTGGTTCTGTCTCAATCCTACTCTGATGTCACTAATCCCTAATCCTTGTGAAGTGGTACAATATTCACCAGATAAAGACTTAATAATCACAACCTTTTGTCTATCACATTTCCTAATAAGTATGTCTGTCTATTATGTTCACCTGATTGGGAGTGATCAAGTGGTTGGCCAATATTTCAAAGACTATTTCTGCAAATGTCTTGGTCATTAACATAACAGACTTCCAAGAGCCTTGTTCGCTCTTCATTCTGTATACCAATAGCATCTGTTGACTGTCAGCTGCTGTTTATTTAGGAGGAATAGGCGACACGTTTGAGAAGTGAAATTATACTGGCGCGGAAAAAGAAGCAACGAAACAGTGATGAGGGAGATATTGAAAGACTTCCGTTGTATATACTTGTAGATGTATGAAATCATCAAGATCTTGTACGGTTGGCCAACAGCTTATATAAACACAAAGGGGTTTGGTTCAATTGATTTCCGGTGTTTAGGATCGGGGCCCAGCAGAAGGCACTGTCAGAGTGCCTTGTGCGGTGACGTGATCCTCCGCATGGCTCAGTCGGGTGCCGTATGTTAAGGTATAGGTAAGATATAAGATGCTTTATATATATATATATATATATATAT
>NC_068991.1:62400536-62402050 GCF_001194135.2 Octopus bimaculoides
CTTTTTCATCACTGGTTGACGGTATTACAGACAAGAACTTAACCACTTCACCTGTGCCTGAGCTGTTTCCAGGACCGCGTCCCACGTTCTATGTACATTTACCACATCTCCATTCATGGATATGCTTTGAAGGAAAGACAAGCACCAAGGGAGTAGTAGCACCAGGGTAGTAGCAGAGAATGCTACATACAGATTAACTATAACCATACATATTTGCTTTCAGGTACTCTTCTCAGATTGTGTGTAATGGTTTACGCCCGTAACCATTGTTAAACATTCAATAACCTTACAAGGCAACAGATATTTACCTTCGTAATGGGCATGGTTTGTGCAGAGCCCGTCTCTCTTTCTCGTCCATCAAAATTGTATTGATCTGAGACAAGAAGTTCTACGATGCTGGTAGTTATCAGGATGCAGGTTTTATATGCTGTTACCTTCTCTTCAGTAAGCAGCCTAAAGAGCTGAAAGACCTCGTTTGTGTTGGGTCTTTTGGGGTGCCTGTCAGTGACCTTTTTCCAGAGGCAAATCCGTAACATTATAATTAACGCATAGCTGGGACTCAGGCAGGTGCTATTATTCCGGGTTTGAGAAAATCTGGGAACAATAATGGCTGTGAGTTAATTCCACACTCCTCAAAGGTTTGGAACTCCCGAACAAGTACCCCACTACCGGATGCAGTTTAAAGTTATACCGATCTCTAGCGTCTGCAGGAATAATAGTATTCTTTGAAACCTGCTGGAGTGAATCTCAGAAATGGAAAAACTCCGACGAAATGACTTGCTTTTAGAGAGCACCGAGTCATTCAGTGATTTAAAACGTACTCGTCTCCATTACTTTTGCCGATAGTCTCATCTTGGAGATTGAGATCTACTTGTTAAGTGCTGTGACGACGAACAGTGAGGAAAGTACCTCGCTCATGTTCAAAGTACATGTCGCTGCTAAATTCATAATTCTTTGAAAGAGCCGTATTGGAAACAACGGTTTCGCTGATGAATCTACGAAGGTTTTTAACAAGGCTTTCGAAACAAATTTGGCTGAGAGACAAGTAAAGTGGCCTGGCCTGTACAGCATGATTTCGGTAGCGAATTGGTTTGGCAACAGTTCGCGGGAATGAAGAGAAAGAGAAAGAATAATGGCAAACCATTGTAATCTCCATTTGGAATGCACGCTTTCACTTTCGATTCCCGGTATTTTGGAAGATATGCCGCCACCTTTACACAAAAAATTTATAGCGATCACAAAATATTTTTCTTACCTAAAACATAGATGCAATTCTTCATACACGCATGCATACACGCACACACGCATGCGCGCACATGCACACACGCATGCGCGCACATGCACACATGTATATACCCGCGTACACATAGTCATATATATACAGTCAGCGGATATATAGTTACACAAGCATACATCCATACATGTGTGTAGGTGTATGCATATATATGTGTGGGTAGATATATATATATATATATATATATATATATATATATATATATATATATATATATATA
>NC_068991.1:62402277-62403516 GCF_001194135.2 Octopus bimaculoides
GTGTGTGTGTGTGTGACTGAGTGAGTGAAGGCAGGTAAGATTAAGATAAGAATATTTGTAGATGTACGTAAGTCGTGCCAAGGAATAAGATAAAAGCGTAAGGAAGCTTCGCCAAAAATTTCGACAAGGAAACGAAGAAGAAGAATAATAACAAAAGAACAAAACGCGCAACACACCGGTGTGTTAGCATGCCAAAGGGGCAAGCTGTTTAAACAGCGATAAGTATCAGTCAAATATACATTTATCTTAAACACGGCGAGTACAAGTTTCTAATGCAACACTTTCCTGGATCAATTACGCCATCGGTTGTTGATAAGTTCTCGTGCAAAGAACTTATGTGAACGCAGTATATTTCGTTATATCTCTGTACTGAATATATGCTTGGATCCTAGATCAGATCCCAGTGAGTTTTGACTTAGCTTTTAGTCCCTTTCAGAAATCGAGTGAATAATTGTTGTAGTGTCAATAAATTGGTAACGGTGTGGATAGACAAGCCATAAAACCAGAGCAGTGTTCGTGGAAGATCTCCGTAGGTCAGACATCACAACCACACCATAACTGTTTCACGTGATCGGTCTAATAAGCAGTCAAATCAGCGAGACGCCGTCTCATGATTGTCTTCTAGGATTTTCTTGTACCCTATCAGAAAGCCGCTTAGGCGCTAAACCCATTGCAGAATGTTGAGGCTGTTGAGGTGAATTTGCTTCGTGGTACCAGTAATACTAAATGGTTTATTTAATCTTTTTAGTTGCTACTTATAAACGTGTTGTTATATGGCAGATGATGCACCGTATCTGAAAATAAGGTGGGATGTTCGCAGTTGGAAAGTCTTTCATTATAGGTCTGTTCTTTGTGGGTTGGCCTGGGGTTAAACAGCAGTAACAACATTCCAAATGTTAGTATCAGTCATAATAGTGTTGATGGCGGTGGCGGGAATGGTTGTTGTTGCTGTTGTTGTGGTGCTTGTGGTGCTTGTGGTGGGGGTGGCGGGAATGGTTGTAGTGGAGGTGACAGTACGAGATGGTATCGGGGGTGGTGATGGGATGGTGAAAATGGTAGTGGTGATGTTGTAGTAGTAGAAGTAGTAGTAGTAGTAGTAGTAGTAGTAGTAGTAGTAGCAGCAGCAGCAGCAGCAGTAGCAGTAGTAGTAGTAGTAGTAGTAGTAGTAGTGGTGGTGGTGGTGGTGGTGGTGGTGGTGGTGGTTGTGGTGGTGGTGGTAGTAGTAGTAGTCGTCGTCGT
>NC_068991.1:62403835-62406535 GCF_001194135.2 Octopus bimaculoides
ATGATGATGGTGATAATGATCCTACCGTTATCTCTGCTTTCTTACAGCACTCACAGCATTAAAGAACTCATTTCTCTCTCTCTCTCTTTCTCTCTCTTTCTCTCTCTTTCTCTCTCTTTCTCTCTCTTCTCTCCCTCTCTCTCCCCCCACCTCTCTCTCTCTCTCTCTGCGTTTAGTTCTAGAAATATTCCCCCCTCAATCATTCCGAAGATAATATATCACTCAATCTACTATTCTATTTCTAATTTCAATCCTCCCCCGCATGTCTGTCTGTGTGTCAATCATCTAGTCTTTTTTTCTTTACAAACTCTTTATTTTCTTTACATATATTTCTTAGAATCTCATTTTAAAAATAACGAAAGACGACATCTCTGCAACAATGGTAGGTGGAATTGGAATGTTCAAGATTTATCTAAACTTTTGTAATTCTCGCTCAAGAGAAAAGACAAAAGAACCACCATGAATATAGACGCATAGGTGTGGTGAACTTACATATAATTTCATATTTTATTTTTCTCTATTGAAGAAACTACATTGTAATTACAAAAATCTTGAAGGAATTGTTCTGTTTAATTTATCCTTATATTTTTTTCTAATTCTATATTCTGTTAAGATTAGCGATGTATTTTGGTCTTTTAGGATTAAAATGTCAATCAGTAAGATTCTTTTGTTTCATGTTTGTTCGCAATGGTATCAAAGTTTGTTTATTTCTTCTACTGGTTGTTAACTTTTTTAAAATTTTCATCACATTTTAGATACATACAGATATACTTTTGAAAATCCCTTGACTATAAAATAAGTATGTACAAGAGATACATTTTCAAATGAGCTTCCATGAAATAGTGGAATATTAAAAAAATTATGATACCAAAAATATCGTTATATCTGTTGCATGGTTCTTGGAAAATTCGGTTTTCGGTTAAAACGGAATGGTCTAATGCACATCTGCCTGTCACTTAAAGGGATTCTGTTTATCCAAAAGAAATTGTATACGGAGCGTCTAAGCACACTTCGAAGGCAGCAGAAACTTATTGCGAAAATTTTCAAAGAATTTCAACGGATTATGTCCAATAACAGGGAAAATCCTGACCAAAATTAACTAGAGTTTCAGAGACCAAGCATCTGACCATCTTTCAATATCATTTTTAAAAGAGCTAACATACATTTTAAAATCTTGCAGGATTCCCATAAATGAAAAATTCCAGTCATTGAGGTAACAAACATCGAATTAAAAGAAGGTCCGTGATATTCTCCAGCTGCCGTCATCGTAGGATTCTCTCTTGTAGAAAAACTCAGACCTAATTAGATAAATATGACAATTTATACAAAGCAATCCACCGTAATGAATATACTGTTGGTCTAGGCAGCTTCCCTTACATCTCAGCAATCTAAGACTTCGTTTTTTACTTGGTTGGCAATGTTTTCCAGCACATAGCTGACATCGACCAATAAAAATGTGCCTTACAGGTTCGCTGAGGACACATAATCACGAGACTGCATAGTCTCTTAATGAAACATACATACATACATACATACATACATACATACATACATACATGCAAAGTAGTCTATCATGGACCAACAACCGGATTACTACTTCCCACTTTGAAGGGTATCCGTTTGCAATTCAGGGACAGGAAAAAAATCAACCAAAAACCTGATGCACCAAAGGGATGTAGGTGCAGGGAAATCAATAAAATACGATGCGGACTTTGTGGATTTAACACCGAAGATATCACCAACATCATAAGCAGTTGTCCAAAAATGTCATCACGGTATTAGTACAAACATATTTCGTCTTCAAGATTCTTAATATGATCACGTAAGGCCAGATGCTGAAGTGGAGTAGAGAGAGCATGTCATTCAAGGGTCCACGAATCACGAGGAAGAGATTTTTGCAAATATAACTGATTGGTTGATTGATTGATTGACTGGTTGATTGATTGATTAGCCTAATGATAGATCAATCGATTACTTGAATACATAGCTAACCAAATAACGAATAATAAGGAAGTGAAAGCGAACCAGCGCATGTGTTTATTACTGGCATAACACCACTCTCGAGGTGCTACATAACATACATGCACACACACATACACACATATATAGACTTGTTTGTCTGCCTGCCAGCCTGCCTGTCTGTCTGTCTATATATCTATCATTTAATTTATTTATCTATCTGTCTCTTAGATATTAGATGTCAGATTCGGCGAACATGAAACAGTAAACAGCAAAAAGCAAAACGCACTGCACTTGTTGTCACATGCCAATATTTCGTAAGCGGACATGGACATTGACCGATTAAACTGAAAACATAGAAACAACGCACCCTCATTCTCATCGCCAGTTGACTTTGACAAATTACTTTCGAGTGAGAATGGACGTTCGTCCCAATGGTTTGACAGAAATGCGTGATTTTGGGGGTTTTGAAAGGTTTCTAAAGTCAACCGAAAACCAAAGAGAAACAGTGAAATTTAAAAAAAATTAATGACCTTACTATATAGGCGCAGGTATAGCTGTGTGGTTAAGAAGTTTGCTTCACAGCCACTCGGACTCGGGATCAATTCTTCTATACGGTACCTTTGGCAAATATCGCCTACGATAGCCCCGGACAAATCAATACCATATAAATGAAGTTGGGAAACATAAGCCCGTCGTATCTATCTCTCTCTCTCTCTCTCTCTCTCTCTCTCTCTCTCT
>NC_068991.1:62407400-62408010 GCF_001194135.2 Octopus bimaculoides
ACACACACACACACACATATATATATGTACCACAATGTGGCACTTGGGCAAATGTCTTCTACTATAGCCTTGGGCTAACCAAAGCCTTGTGACTGGATTTGGTAGACAGAAACTGAAAAAAGCCCGTTGTATATATGTATATATGTGTGCGTGTTTGTGTGTTTGTGCGTGTGTGTCTGTGTGTATGTGTGTGTGTGTCTTTGTGTCTGTATTAGTACCTCACCACAGCTTGACAACTGTCGTTTTTTTGTTTAAATCCTCGTAAATTCGCTGTTCGGCAAAAGCGACTGTTAGAATAAGTGCTGGGATCGATTCGTTCCTCTAAAACGTCTTCAAGGCTGCACCCCAGCATGGCCGCGGTGCCCCCAGCATGGCTGCAGGCTAATGACAGAAACCAATACATACATACATACATACATACATACATACATACATACATATAGACATACGTACATATGCTTTATCCAAAATGGAGACGAACGCCGTTCCTCCATGTAATCGGCTTAAAAAATTACGAAATTAAGATATTTTTCTATTCTTCTTGGTATGAAACTAATGGTAGCCTTAATACACAAATAAAGAAATTCTATCCACCAATGCGGTGTTGAGC
>NC_068991.1:62408705-62410383 GCF_001194135.2 Octopus bimaculoides
CCTCTATGACATGGCTGACGGATATGGAGGGTCAGTATGTGGTATGTGTATGAACCTGTACGTGTTTGTGCGCGCGGGCGTGTGTGCATGTGCCTGTGTGTGTGTGTGTGTGTGTGTGTGTGTGTGTGTGTGTGTGTGCGCGCGCATGTATGTGTGTGCTTGTATTAGAGTGTACGTGTATGTGTGCGTTTTTCCTTGAAATTTATTTCAATTCCTCTTTACAGAATTCAACCCGGTCACAAACAAAAGTGACAAGGCCGGTATGTTTTGAATGAAGGCAGCTCTAGAAATTTGTGCATATATGAGTGTGTGTTTATATATGAGTGTGTGCTTATATATGAGTGTGTGTTTATATATGAGTGTGTGTTTATATATGAGTGTGTGTTTATATATAAATGCGAGACTGTGGGAATGTTTACTGTTAGTACTTACTGAGTTAGAATCTTATAAGTCTTGTATGTGTGTGTGTGTTTGGATATTTCAGTTACGTAATCTGTTTACAATCCTCCTTAACATATTGGTTTCTAATTCTGGCATCACGCCAGAAAGTTCTAGCTCAGGAATTTAGTCGATCACATCAACCCCAGCGTTCAACTGGTTAGCTTATTTTATCGACCCAGATTAGATGAAAGGTTAAGTCGACCTCGGCAGAATTGGAACTCCGAAAGCATAGACGGACGAAATGCTGCTAAGCACATTGTTCGGTGTGCTTACCGATTTTGCCAGCTTGCTGAATTCAAGTTTCATTAATATATTAACGTGAGACTGCTTCTTATATATACATGTATGCATGTAGGTATGTTGTTATAATCCTTAATTGTTATAACGCCCACATCGGTATACAGTATCTGGACCAAAGTTCTAACGATTTTTCCTGCTCACCGCTCTTGAATGGTCCTTAATCGACTGAAAAACAAAAAGTTGAAAAGATCAGTATTTATAGAATGGTATAGAATTGTCAGATAAATTCTTTAGCTTTTTTTTTCCTACTTGTATCCTACATCGTCACATGTTTGTAAAAAGCTCGAATTTGTTCAAATTTCAAAAATGATGAACAAAAAATATAGTAGAAGAAGAATAGATCTACAAAAGTCAAAAGCGCTGTGACAAAAATGCTTTTCCTGTTTATTCAAATAACCTTGAAAATGATACTAAAATGAAAGAAAAAAATGCTAATGAATTTGTTTCGCAATCTTTATATATTCTGACTATTACAGAATGATAAGCAACAGAGTCAACATGTTGTGGGATTTGAGCCCAGAATGTAAAGGGACTTATTTAAATACCACACGGTATTTTTGTCTTGCGCTCTATCGATCCGAATATTTTAATGAACATCAGAAAGATACAAAACAAAAAAAAAAAAAAAAAAAAAAAAAAAAAAAAGAGAAAAATGGTAAGTCTTCAGAAAGAACAAAATATAAACATGAAGATGTCGACAGATCTTTCCAAAATCTTTCCAGAGGTGCAAACATTTGACACTACTACTGCTACGGTGGCTTACCGTTGTTGTTGTTGTTGTTGTTGTTGTTGTTGTTGTTGTTGTTGTTGTTGTTGTTGTTGTTGCTGTTGTTGTGGTTGGTGGTGATGGTGTTGCTGGTAGTGGTGCTCGTATTAGTGTTGGTGGTGTTGTTAGTGGTGATGTGGAGGTGGTGGTGGCGCTAGTGTTTGTTGTTGC
>NC_068991.1:62410468-62411983 GCF_001194135.2 Octopus bimaculoides
TGGTGGTGGAGGTGGGAGTGATGGTGGTGGAGGTGGGAGTGATGGTGGTGGAGGTGGGAGTGATGGTGGTGGAGGTAGGAGTGATTGTGTTGGTAGCGGTGGGGGGTCGATGTGTTTTTCTATTTTGTCGTTGGTAGTGCCCCTTTTGTGTTTGTTGTAGCAGTTGTTGTTGTAGTTTGTTGTTGTTGTTGTTGTTGTTGTTGTTGTTGTTGTTGTTGTTGTTATTGACGATGTTGGCGCTGCTGTTTGTGTGTTTGTACTTTACTCACTTTAATAGCCTATCAGGTAGCAATTCTCATCAGTGTAACGTTTGATGATATTCTTTGTGACGTTTTAGGAAATGAAGAACATGAAGAGAATATCTCTTGACAGACGGCTGTCCCTGAAGTTTGGTAAATGAATAACAACACCACCACCACCAACAACAACAACAACACCAATAAGAAGAATAGCAGGAACAGCAGCAGTAACAACGGCAGTAGCAGCAGCAACAAAATGGCTGCTAGTATGTAGGGGATTCACAAACGCAATGGTTCTCACTTCCCAGTTTTATTTGGTACAAGTGAAAGTTCATTTACTTGATGGTATGTTAATATATGATTCCAATGTGTAACGTGTGGCATCAGCTCAACGCACTTCCTATCTAACACTCTAAAACCCGCGTGTCTATATTAAAACACCTCGGCTCGTTATCTTATATCGATAATCTTATCAAGTTCACAGTTACTTACAGACACTAGAGGAAAGTTACACACACACACACACACACACACACACACACACACACATATATATATATGTACATGTATATGTATACACCTATATATCTATATATATATATATATATATATACATATACATATATGCATACATTCGCCATGATAGATCGTTAGCCACTAAACCTTTTTCTATTTTCCCCCTGTTTATTTCTGTGTTCCTTTCTGTTGAAGAGCGTAGTCTCGAAACGTAAAAGACTTTCTCACTTCTCGAGCGTTAAACTAATGCATCTGTTTGTTGTTTAAACACCCGTCTTCGTCTTCTTCTTTTTGTAAATTCTCACTATATATATATATATATATATATAATAAATAAATACACCCTTTTAAGACCTAGCCAGGCTCATGGGAGACCCTACACGGATATAATAGAAGAGGGAGACCGAGAATGACATAAGGGTAGACACTAGTCTCTGGGGGACACAGAAGATAGCAGTGATGATGAGGGACAAAGACCGCTGCATAGAACTCGTCCATGGATCTCGGGAATTTTACCCGCCTTCGATATATATTCTTTTATTTTTTTCTTTTAATCTTTTAACTTTTTTCAGTCATTTGACCGCAGCCATGCTGGAGCATCACCTTTAGTCGAACGAATTGGCCCCAGGACTTTATTCTTTGTAAACCTAGTACTTATTCTGTCGGTGTCTATTGCCGAACCTCTCATTTACGGGGACCTAATCATACCAACGATTGGTGGGGAGACAAACAGACACACAAACATGTGTGGATATATATA
>NC_068991.1:62416764-62420436 GCF_001194135.2 Octopus bimaculoides
GTTTAATCTTGTAGACTGAAACCGAAAAAGCATAAACATGAAAATATATGGATGAGATATAGCAACGAAGACAGGAAAACAGAAGGAAGCTATCAATCTTTTACGATAAAAAGTAAACAACATGACAACACTAGTATGATGTTAAAAGCTAAAAGGAAAAAAAAAATGAATGAACAATTACGTGTTTGGATGTCGTACAGGATTATATAATGGAAAGAAGAGAAATTGGTGTGTTTGATAATGGAACTGAACTGAGAAAGAAATATAATAGGCCAAGCTATAAGAGAAGCAGTTGCAAGGTGAAATCGAGCTCTTGAGGAAAGAGTAGAATGAGATTGAGAAAAGACAGTATAGAGAAGAAAGAAATGTGAGTCGCAAAGAAAGACTGGGTAAGGTTACAGTAATTTAATCAGCATAGTAACGTGTAAGAAAGTGAGGCTCTGTATGTTAGTATTACAATTAAAAGGAATTTGTTGGAAATAATGAGAAAAATCAACATGCTATTCAAATCAAACAATACCCATATTCAGCTGTCTTGCTAGGGATTTCAGTGGTTTCGATGTGCTGATACTTCACATATTCTTTTAATACACATTGGGACAGATTGTAGATCACAGTTCTCATTTGCTCGTTCTCTGCTGAATATTACCGTTGGACCCAACTGCGGAAGTTCCACCTATTTATAATACTCCAGTGTAGGACATCTGTGTGTGCGTGCTCGCCAACGGTTTCGAATCAATTGTATGTATGTATGTATGTATGTATGTGTGTGTGTGTATGTGTGTGTGTGTGTGTGTGTGTGTGTGTATGTATGAATGGATGGCTGGATGGACGGATGGATGTTTGTATGTGTATCTCTTTATATATTAAAATTAAAATGAACTCCACACAGCAAAAAATATTTCACGTGTTCAAAAGAATTAAATGAAGAATACAGTATATTCTCGACTTGTGTCTTGATATATTAAATATTGCATAAGCAGATATATTTAACACAAGAAAAATGAACCATCATCACGCATATCGAAATATATGTAAGAACAGGGCGGCGAACTGGCAGAATCGTTAGTATGCCGGGTGAAATGCTTAGCGGTATTTCGTCTGCCGTGACGTTCTGAGTTCAAATTCCGCCGAGGTCGACTTTGCCTTTCATCCTTTCGGGGTCGATAAATTAAGTACCAGTTACGCACTGGAGTCGATGTAATCGACTTAATCCCTTTGTCTGTCCTTGTTTGTCCCCTCTATGTTTAGCCCCTTGTGGGCAATAAAGAAACAAGAAACGTTAGCACGCCGGGCGAAATGCTTAGCGGTATTTCGTCTGCCGTTACGTTCTGAGTTCGATGTCATCGACTTAATCCTTTTGTCTGTCCTTGTTTGTCCCTTCTATGTTTAGCCCCCTGTAGGCAATAAAGAAATAAATATATATAAGCACATAAAGAAGTATCGTGTACCCGCGAAATATCTGTAGCTGTAGTCATCTGAGGTTTAATACAAACAGACTATAAAATGAAATGTTGTTCGTAATGTATACAATTTATAAGCAATATAAAGAAGTGCAAAAGGCTCTTATTTATGTACAATCTGCGTTTAAAATCACTTCATAGAAAACAAGAATGATAGTAAAATAACCTGAAATCAAATTATGCTGCGTGCATTGTTAAATTCGTGGAGGCGCAATGGCCTAATGGTTAGGGCAGCGGACTCGCGGTCATAGGATCGCGGTTTCGATTCCCAGACCGGGCGTTGTGAGTGTTTATTGAGCGAAAACACCTAAAGCTCCACGAGGCTCCGGCAGGGGATGGTGGCGAACCCAGCTGTACTCTTTCACCACAACTTTCTCTCACTCTTACTTTCTGTTTCTGTTGTGCCTGTAATTCAAAGGGTCAGCCTTGTCACACTGTGTCACGCTGAATATCCCCGAGAACTACGTTAAGGGTACACGTGTCTGTGGAGTGCTCAGCCACATGCACGTTAATTTCACGAGCAGACTGTTCCGTTGATCGGATCAACTGGAACCCTCAACGTCGTAAGCGACGGAGTGCCAACAAATTGTTAAATTCACGATGAAATAAATTTCTTAGAGTGATAAGATATATTTTATGTGTAAAGGTATTTAGAATGGACCCAATAGCTGAAATATATATCGGAGATGCTTTGCCCCATGCAGACGCTGCAGTAGCTACTCAAAGATGTCGCTTGCTCTTTTTCTGAATCCATCACGATGACGGAAACCCTTCCGTATCATCAGTCGGTATTTCACGGTCGTGGAAGTTTGTGGATTTGTGGTTAGGGTGTTGGATTTATGATCGTAAGATTGTGGTCTCGATTCCCGAACCGGGTGACACCTTGTATTCTTAAGCAAAGACTCTTCATTTCACGTTGCTCCAGTCCACTCAGCTGGCAAGAGGGAGTAATCCTAACCCTGCGCCGGACCAGGTGGGGAATATATAAGCCATGGAAACCGGGATACCGGCCCTATGAGTATATGTGACTCAAGAAGGAACTTTACGATCGGTCCCTCAGTAGCCGTCTACAATAGGGAATGAAGCCACTTGCTATCCATTCATAAGTGCCTCGTCCGCAAAGTCCTGATAACTGGTTTTCTAGCAGGTGTCTCAGGTTCACGGGCACTTCATTCCTTATCTTGTACGCTTCACTTGAGTGGAGCAACGAGGACTAAATTATCCATTGTTTTAGGAAGGATCCTACGTCTGGTTTTTTATAAGCCACAGTAATCTTGAGCTTGTTTTATCTCTCGGTGCATTTTTTTCAGTTGCCTCTGTTTCGGACCAATCTTCTGCAGGAATAGCGCACCCATCTAGCTGGAAAACGCGGCAACCGACTTCATTAAAGAATGAACAGTTGTGACATCCCAGGACATAAGCCTCGTTAATTAAGCCTTAATATTTGTTTTACTGTAGCCGGTGAGAAATGTAGAGTCTTCCCTCCTGGGGTAAAATATTACCGAAATCCAAATACTAGTTTAATATCTCATAATTAAATTAGGGTGGCGAGCCGGTAGAACCTTTAGAACGACGAGCAAGGTGCTTAGTAGCATTTCGTCCTTCTTTACATTCTCAGATGAAATTCGGCCGAGATCGAATTTGTTTTTCATCCATTTCGTGGTCGCTAAAAAATAAGTGCCATTTCAACACGGAATTTTTGGCCTTGTGCCAAAATATGTAACTAATATCTCACCATCAAATGCATTTGGCACACTAAAATAGGACTCTTGTCATACACAGAATATATTAAATACATTTGGTATACTAAAATAGTACTCTCGTCATACACAGAATATATTAAATGCATTTGGTACTCTAAAATAGGACTCTCATCATACACAGAATATATTAAATGCATTTGGTACACTAAAATAGGACTCTCATCATACACAGAACATATTCATCTAAGCATTAGTATATATTTTTGCGCGCATGCATGTTTGGGTTCAGTTGTGCTTGTGTGCTGTTTTTACTTCACTTGAAAAAATCTAGGTTGACTGTGACTTCAAGCGTTCGCCGGCAACTATTCGTCAGTGTGTACCAAAGATACCTGTTGCTTTTAATTAAAGAAACAACGCTAACTTTAAAAGTGTGTACGTGGGATCATGCGATCATGCGTTTATGTGCGTGCGAGTGTACACACGAAAAGTCCATATATATATATATA
>NC_068991.1:62426447-62427697 GCF_001194135.2 Octopus bimaculoides
GTAGTAGTAGTAGTAGTAGTAGTAGTAGTAGTAGTAGTAGTAGTAGTAGTAGTAAGTAGTAGTAGTAGTAGTCGTAGTAGTAGCAGCAGCAGCAGCAGCAACAGTAGTGGTAGTAGTAGTAGTAGTAGTAGTAGTAGTAGTAGTAGTAGGAAGAGTAGTAGTAGTAGTAGTAGTAGTAGAAGAAGCAGCAGCAGCAGTAGTAGTAGTAGTAGTAGTAGTAGTAGTAGTAGTAGTAGTAGTAGTAGTAGAAGCAGCAGCAGCAGCAGCAGCAGCAGCAGCAGTAGTAGTAGTAGTAGTAGTAGTAGTAGTAGTAGGAAGAGTAGTAGTAGTAGTAGTAGTAGTACGGCGGCGAGCTGGCAGAATCGTTAGCACGCCGGGCAGATAGCTTCGCGGCATTTCGTCTGTCCTTATTTTCTGAGTTCAAATTCCGCCGTGGCCGACTACGTTCTTTCATTCTTTCGGGGTCGATAAAATGATTACCAATCAAGCACTGGAATCCATGTTATCGACTAGCCTCCTCCCGCAACATTTCAACCCTAGTGCCTATTGTGGAAAGGATTATTATTATTTTTTGTTGTTGTTGGTGGTGGTGGTGTTGTGATTCACAATCGATATGAACTCAAGTTTGCAATTTACCATGTTACACTTACTCAATTAATCAACTCGGCACTGTTTCTCAAACAGCCCTATGACGTAATCAACGAGGAAAATGTAAACAAACTAATATTATTGTTACTGCCTGTTATTGTTTGTTTTGGGTTAACAACCAAGCTAATGAGAGCAGCATGTGACAGGTACCATGTTGTCAGAGAAAATGGCTGAAGGGAAAGCTACAAGTCACAATGGACTTTATAATAATCACGGGTTCTAATTAGGTGGATGTTTGTTTCTGTTTTTTTTTTCTTTCAAATCACGTGATCTCATTAGTTTAAGATTTTAATCACGTGGTCGCAATAAATCATGTGATTTTTATTAGTATGGATTTTAACCCAATGGTGTCTGTGCGCCGTTCATCGTTATGAGAATTGATTTCGTTGTGGGACAAAGGAAAGCGGTGAGATAAAACGTACGGTCTTTCGATCTCTTGTTAATCGCTTTGTCAGAGGTTGAGTTGGCAAATGTATTGGAACTTTCAATGCAATAGTGGTGAGTTCAAACCCAGGCATAGCATATAGAGCACACACACACACACACATTCATATATATATGTACGTTTGTATGTATGTATATATATATATATATATATATAT
>NC_068991.1:62427935-62430602 GCF_001194135.2 Octopus bimaculoides
TATATATATATGATAAGCCAGCTGGAGGAGATGTCCTCCTGGGGCTAAAAGCAACAGTAACATCCACCCCTAGGGGTCAGCCACACTTAAGTGGCAATATACTACACTTTATATATATATATATATGCATATATATATGTATATATACACATATATCTATATATATAGATATAGATATATATGTATCTATGTATGCAGGAGTGGCTGTGTGGTAATTAGCTTGCATACCAACCACATGGTCCCGAGTTCAGTCCCACTGCTTGGTACCTTGGGCAAGTGTCTTCTACTATAGCCGCGGGGCGACCAAAGCCTTGTGAGTGGATTTGGTAGACGGAAACTGAAAGGATCCTGTCGTATATATGTATGTATATATATATATGTGTGTGTGTGTATGTTTGTGTGTGTGTTTGTTCCCCCAGCATCGATTGAGAACCGATATTGGTGTGTTTATGTCCCCGTAACCTAGCGGTTCGGCAAAAAGAGATCGATAGAATAAGTACTAGGCATACAAAGAATAAGTCCTGGAGTCGATTTGCTCGACTAAAGGCGGTGCTCCATCATGGCCGCAGTCAACTGACTGAAACAGGAAAACGTGTAAAAGAGTAAAGATACATACATACATATATATATATATATAAATATATACACTTGTGCTTATGTTGTGTGCGTGTGTGCATATACACGTGCGCCTTCCCCACACTCGACTACGAACAGAAGCGTTTCCCGCCAAAATTGTGAAGACTTCCTGCTTAAAGATATTACAAGTGCTTAGGTTAAATGTTAAATGCTAAGAACTAAGTAAAGTTTTCCAGCACCAGTTATGTCCCCTCTCTATACAGCTCAGCACCGAGAACAATAAACTGAACTGTTTCCTCTTCATGTCACAAACCTATGTTTTATGAATAAGAATAGCCGTGACTTTGATGAGCTGAACTGTCTGACAAAACTCCTTGCTTTCCTCTAGCATCTGAGTTCAAATCCTGTCGAGGTTGAAATAATATTTTTAGTTATATGTTTATATGTTTGTGTATGTGTGTGTTTATTTGAGTATCTCTGTGTTTGTGTGTGTTTGTGTGTAAATGTTTCTGTATGTGTGTGCTTGACTGTGTGTTTGTCTGTGTGTGTTTGTATGTGTGTGTTTGCGTGTGAGTAATGTGTTTGAGTGTGGAGGCACAATGGCCCAGTGGTTAGGGCAGCGGACTCGCAGTCATAGGATCGCGGTTTCGATTCCCAGACCGAGCGTTGTGAGTGTTTATTGAGCGAAAACACCTAAAGCTCCACGAGGTTCCGGCAGGGGATGGTGGCGGACCCTGCTGTACTTTTTCACCACAACTTTCTCTCACTCTTACTTCCTGTTTCTGTTGTACCTGTAATTCAAAGGGTCAGCCTTGTCACACTGTGTCACGCTGAATATCCCCGAGAACTACATTAAGGGTACACGTATCTGTGGAGTGCTCAGCCACTTGCACGTTAATTTCACGAGCAGGCTGTTCCGTTGATCGGATCAACTGGAACCCTCAACGCCGTAAGCGACGAAGTGCCAACAACAACAATGTGTTTGAGTATGTGGGCTTGTGTATCTGTGTTTGTGTGTGTGTGTATGTGTTTGTTTATGGGCGTATCTGTGTTTGTTTATGGATATATGTGTGTTTGTGCACGTGTCTTTGCGTACGTGTGTTTGTGTGTTTATGTTTGTGTATGTGTGGTTACGTATGTATGTGTTTGTGAATGTATGTGTGTTTGTGTATGAGTGTACAAATGGATATTTGTATATGTGTACGTTTATTGTGTGTTTGTGCGTGTTTGTGTATGTGTGCTTCTGTACGTGTTCTTGTGTGTGTTTGTATGTGCGTCTGACAAAAAGCTTTAACGGTATTTCTTCAGCTTATTATTTCCTTAGTTAAAAATCTCGGCCTTTGAATATTTCGGTATTGATCAAATAAGAACCAGCGGAGTACTGGGCTCGATGTTACTTACCCCACATAACTCAAATTGCTGGCCTTGTGCCAAAATTCGAAAGCATTATTAATAACCATGTGTTTTATAGGTCATTATATGAAATAGTTACAATGTAGTGTACAATAACACCAAACATGAACCGATTGAAGTGGTCATATGATATGCGTGAGTATATCTTGTTGTTGTTGTTGTTGCCGTTGCTCCCATTGCAGTGCTGTTGTTGTTGTGTTATTATTATTGTCAGAACGGATGTGAAGGCGGCGATCTGACTGGGTCGTTAGCACGCCGGGCGAAATGCTTAGCGGTATTTCGTCTGCCACTGCGTTCTGAGATCAAATTCTGCCGAGGTCGACTTTGCCTTTCATCTTTTTGGAGTGAATAAATTGAGTACCAGTTACGCACTGAGGTCGATGTAATCGACTTAATCCCTTTGTCTGTCCTTGTTTGTCCCCTCTGTGTGTAGCCCCTTGTGGGCAATAAAGGAATAAGATACGTTCGCACGCCGAGCGAAATGCTCAGCGGTATTTCGTCTGTCTATACATTCTGCCGCGGTCGGCTTTCCGTTTCATTATTTCGTTATCGATAAAATAAGTACCAGTTGATCACTGGGGAGAAAGGGTCGATGTAATAGACTCCCCCCTCCCCCCACCGAAATTGCTGGCCTTGTACCAAAATTTGAAACTAATATCAAATGGACAGAGCATCGTT
>NC_068991.1:62430970-62434070 GCF_001194135.2 Octopus bimaculoides
ATTATTATTATTATTATTATTATTATCATCACCACCACCAAATCCACCCCCCACCACCACCACTACCACCACCACCACCACCACCATCATCATCATCATCATCATCATCATCATCATCATCATCATCATCGTTATCATTATTATTATTATTATTATTATTATTATTATTATTATTATTATTATTTGTTCAGCCGTAGTTCAGTCCTGGTTTAGTAACTGTATGATGAAAGGGTTGGTAGCCATGACTACATCTTATTTTCAGGAAAAGTTTTTTTCTTCTTTTTCTTTTTCCCAGATAGTTTGGAAGATCTAATGTAAATTTAGTTAATATTTCTAGCGGAGCTGCTGCTGCTGCTGCTGCTGCTACTGTTCTTCCCGTTATTGAAAATGATAATGTGGCGTTGTTATTGGACACCAGCTTGGAGTCATGAGACCAACTCGAAGTTCCGTGTCCGTGTTAGAATATGTGACGACCAACGACGTTGTGCGGTCAGACAAAGTAACAGCCGGAAGCTTAAAGAATTATCTGCGAAAGCAGGCGTGCAGCAGAATGAAAAAGAAAATCACATCCTGAATGAAGTCGTATTTGCATACAGATATACATACATATAAACAAACACAACTACAAACATCTCATGTTCTTCCCCCCTCCCCCCTCTCTCTTTTCTCTCTCTCTCTCTCTCTCTCTCTCTCTCACTCTCTCGTGCGGGATCCCTCTCGCTCTTTCGCTTTCTCACACTCACGTACAAGAACACAAACACGCACATACACACAAACATGCAGCACAAACCTCTTCCCGCCGCGTTGGCCGGTTGGAACAGTTAACAACTTCTATCTGGAATGTTTCAAATTCTCATATTCCGCCAAATAATAATAATAATAATAATAATAATAATAATATTAATAATAATAATAATAATAATATTAATAATAATAATAATGATAATAATAATAATAATAATAATAATAATAATATTAATAATAATAATAATATTAATAATAATAATAATGATAATAATAATAATAATATTAATAATAATAATAATAATATTAATAATAATAATAATGATAATAATAATAATAATAATAATAATAATAATAATAATAATAATTCTAATCACCTCTTGTTTTGAACTTGACAAAGACAGACGTACTGTCGAAATATTGTTCAACGAATAAAATATCTATTCAATCGAATCGCGCTCTTCGTCTTGACTAATAATAAAAATAGCGATTTTATTTGTCACTGAGGCGAAGGATGAGGGGATAATACAGTGACAGACTTAAACTGTAGGGGTTGACATATAATAATGAAATGGTGAAAAAGACAAAGTATACACGGTACACACTGATAAAGAAGGAACATATGCATAGCATACAAAAGTTTAGAAAAATGGCGGGGAGGATTATAGAGATGTGGCCCTCCTGATACGGGAAGGCCTCTAAGGATAATCGAGGAATTCCACTGTCCGAGATTTCCCTGAAATCTTAGGAGCAAGTGCCCTCTCCAATTCCTTCTCTCTGGCTCACAGGTCTATACTTAGAAAGGTACCATCCACTCTTGCCATTTTCGTAACTTTCGTCCACCTTTCAATAAACTCACTCGAGGATAGCACTTCCTTCTCCACTCTCAGTTTCTTTTTCAAGTGAAGCTTGAAGAAGCCAATGAGACCTCTACGAAAGAGGGATGTATCTGTCCTCATGCCTTTTAGCTTTGTCCACCAAACAACCTCTTTCGCCACAGCCACCAGGTAAAGGAAAACTGCCTTGTTTGTCCGATTGAAGGAGGGCGGCGGTGCAATCATCACTATTGACTCGGTTGACAGACGGATCCGTCCCACACGTGACAGCAGCTTTTCAACATAACCCCACAAGTCAGCAATGCCCGGATACTGAACGAGGACGTGCAGAACGGTTTCGTCACTCTGCGCTCATCTCGGAGACTGACAGACTGACAGCACATCCGTGCCTGAAGAGTTTATCTCGAACCAGTAGCGCCTTCGGTAGTACTGCTAGACCAACGACATCCGGAAATTATCCATGATAATTCCCGACCGGAAAGTCCTCCGGAACAGACTAGCCAGTTCGTACTCGTCGGCGCCCAGAGCCTCCCGGAGAACGCCGTTGCACTTCTCCGTCACTAATCTTCTATAGATTTCTAAAGCGGAACATCCATCGATCCCATTGCCCGACTGGTACAGGGATGTGAGCGACTGACGAAAAAATAAAACTAAAAAACCAAAATAATAATAATAATAATAATAATAATAATAATAATAATAATAATAATAATAATAATGATGATGATAATAATAATTGTAGTGTCTTTCTCTCCTTGCATCTCTATGTCTCCCTGTTTATATGCGTGAGCATCAAGTTATGTTTGTATGTGTAATGTCTATTTGTCCCCGATTTCTCTTTCTCTCACTCACTTTCTCTCTCACTCACTCACTCACTCACTCACTCACTCACTCTCTCTCGTTCGCTCTGTCACTTTATTTATATGTGCATATTTCTATGCATACATCTGTGTGGCGTGTGTTTGTCTCTTTGCCTGCAGTGCCAAAAAGTACAGTCGCTAAGACAGTCTGAATGTCCTGTCAGTCGAACCGAATCGTCACTGTCCAAAGCGCTGCACCCTGATTTTCGAAGTTTTGTTGATGGAGCGGCAAACATTTATACAGATTAGATACAGTCTTGCATGCGAAGCCACCCACAACGAGCTTGATCGGGGTTAACGCACTAAATACGGAAATATAATTGGCGCTTTCAAGTTCAAAACTGCGCTGTAGTCACTAGAGTAACACTATGTGTAGTGATGCACGCAACACTAATTTTTGCCGCCAACAGCAGAAAACATGCAAAAAAAAAAATTCATAGGTCATTGCGGATAATTACTGACTCACAAGTTCACCATGAAACAGAAAGGGAAGGACCCATGGTAAACATATTAACCATTTCTGTATAATTGGTGTCATGCACCAAAGCGATTATTAGGAAACAACATTCAATGATTCGCGCTCAACGCGTAACAATATTTTAAGTGCATTGTGACTAATTAATAATTTATATATGTATATATATATGTATTTGTATATAT
>NC_068991.1:62437636-62438675 GCF_001194135.2 Octopus bimaculoides
TATGAGGGTAAAAGATCTGATTAATTTATTACCAGTTGTTCGCACGTCTTTTTCGGTACGTATTAAAGCTACGTACTTATGCATTCTTTTAGCGATCCCACTGATGAACTACCGATGACAAACTAACTCATTTGCTTATAAATAGGGAAACTCGAGTATGGGATTAACTAATAATTTTCTTTTCTTTTTGCTTCTATTCACTCTAGTGACATTATCGACATGCCTTTACAATTATTTTTTCGTAGTTTGGATTTAACTGCCCTTTTTAGCATGTAAGAAATCCTGTCAAGGGTCTTCTCTCTGTGTATAAATCTTTATACACACTTATATATCCATATATATATATAGTCGCGTTCCTTCCGACTTTGCGTTATGAGTTCAAATGCCGCAATGATCGACATTGCCTCTCATCGTTTCGGTGTCGATAAAATATGTACCAATTGAACACTGGCAACGATGTAACTGACTAGGCCCCTCCCCCAAAATTACAGGCCTTGTGCCCAGTTGGAAGGGTTTGTGTTGTTGTTGTCGAAGATGATGTTGTTGTTGCTATTGTTCTCGTTATATTAATAAGAATAAGAATAAGAATAAGAACAACAACATCTATATCAGCAATATTTATTGATAATCATAATATTAATATATAATAATGGAAGTGTTGACAGCTAATTAAAACAAAGGAGGAGTGTTTCGTATTAAACGTGTTATAGATGTATGTATGTATTAGTGGGAGGAGAGATTAAAAGACCAGGAGTGGAACAGAGCGGGGTGGAGGAAACCTTACCAAGAATGACGTGAAGCTAGGTAGGTATGGATGGAGGAAAATGGCACCGGATGAAAATAAATTAATGTACAATAATATTATGATGATTGGAAATGCAGCTGAGAATTGAATTGAGAGCAGAGTATCACTCACACGTACATTTAACGAAGCCCATACACTCACCAACAGATAACTACGTTACGCACACATACATATGCACACACATACATATGCACACACATACTTTCATGCCTGCATACAATCTGAGATATATAT
>NC_068991.1:62438953-62441209 GCF_001194135.2 Octopus bimaculoides
TATATATATATGTGTATATATATATATATATATATGTATATATATATATATTTAAGAAGAGATGGTATTATTTGAATACCATCACGAGTGGCAAGCGAACTATCAGCCATAGAGAATATTAATAAAATATATACATACAATATAGAAGGTATGTACTTATATATAATATACACGAGGGCACTACATGAGCACCTACATCGCTAAAAATAGAAGTTTGAATTACTTCTGTGCCACGACCTCTATTTTTAGCGATGTAGGAGCTCGTGTAGTACTCTCGAGTATATATATATATGTATATATAAGTACATAGTGTTTATTGTATGTGTATATATACATATGTATACTATATATATATGTGTGTGTGTGTGTGTGTGTGTGTGTGTGTGTGTGTGTGTGTGTGTGTGTGTGTGTGCGTGTGTGTGTGTGTGTGTGTAGATATATTGTTTTATGTTTATTCTAACTTGTAATGGCTTAGATTTCTTATTAATTGACATTTTTATGTTTCCGGTTCTATATGTGACTGTTTAATCGTGCCACGTACAAAAGAAGCCTTGAACCTGTCCAACTTTCAAAGAGGCCGTATTGTGCGTCAATCTGAAAGTGGACTAAGCGCAAAATCACAGAAAACCTTGGGATTCCACTTTTTACAGTTGATAGGGTGATTGTGCAATTCTCCAGAGGGGATGGGAGTCCACGTCACCTTGTCCAGTTCAACCAGGGCTCTCTGATAGGACCGTTTGCTTTGTTAAGCGATGTGTGGAAGTTAATCCTCATTGCGAGGCCTCTGATATAGCAAAACAATTTGATGTCAGTCCCAGAACAGCTGTCAGGTATCTCCACAAACTTGACTTCTTCAGCCAGCCAATATTAAATGGAGAAAAGACTGGGCCAGTGAGATGATGGAGTGGCTGCTAGCATTTTGAGGCACTATCATTCTCTGATGAGTCCAGATTTGCTGTATTTTCTGACAGTGGTCGAGTGTGGGTCTGAAGACTCTGTGATTGAGAATTTGACATGAACAGATTGCTGTCAACAATGAAACAAGGCAGTTATTCTTTGATGGTCTGGTGAGTAATTTGGAGCAATGGTCAATCAGAGCTGGTGGAGTGGGATGGAAACATAAACTCAGATAAATATGTGTCCATGACCAAGCCTGTCACTAGATATGAACCCTATTGAACACCTCTGAGTCATAATGGACGGGACTCTTCGTAAAAAGGACAAGAAAGCATCCTCAAAGCCAGATCTTTTGAGCCAGATGGTGAGTCTAGATGTGATAAGTCTGTTCACCAAAGTCCCAACTAGTGAAACACTATCGGTGATTCAAGAAAAACTAGTGACAGACACCCATCTAAAAGAATGCACTAGTATACCAATAAGAAACTTGATGGAAATGTTGACCTTCTGTGTAGAAACTACCTATTTCAGTATGGACACTGATATATATCGACAAGAAGAGGGTTTAGCTATGGGTTCGCCATTATCACCGATAATAGCTAATATATCCATGGAATACTTTGAAAATTTGGTTTTAGGATCAACACCACTAAAACCAACCCTATGGCTGCGATATATTGATGACACCTTTATTCTCTGGGCCCACCAGGAAGATGTCCAAGAGCTGTTAGATCATGTGAATTCAATAAAGCCATCCATACAGTTAACAGTGGAAAAGGAAAAAGACAATTAGCTAGCATTCCTGGACGTATTAATAATGCGCACCAAGTACGGATTCAGGACATCCGTATACCGCAAGCCGACCTTCACTGGACGATACCTCAACTTCAATTCCCACCATCCATACAGTGCAAAGAGAAGGATTGTTCAGTGCCTAAAACATCGAGCAAAGAATATAAGTAGCGATCGTGATACACACCGTGAAGAAATGATCAAGCTAAATAACAATCTAATCAGCAACAACTACTCCCAAAACATACTATCCACTCCAGTTATGAAGAGAAGAGAGAATAAAACCAATAAACTGTCTACAGTCTGTCTACCCTATGTGAAAGGCCTCTCCGAAAAGATACAAAAGATATGCGGCCCATATGACATCAGCACAGTATTCAAGAGTAATACAACACTTTGCAAATATCTCCTTCGGGTAAAACCACCAATAGAAGAGAATATGACCAAAGACTGTGTGTACCCCATCCCATGCAGCTGTGGTAGGTTATACAAAGGTGAAACATGTCGCCCCCTCAAAATAAGGGTAGAGGAACATTGCAAAGCTGTGACACGAGGAGATATTGATAA
>NC_068991.1:62441550-62442989 GCF_001194135.2 Octopus bimaculoides
TAATAATAATAATAATAATAATAATAATAATAATAATAATAATAATAATAATAATAATAAAAACAACATCGAAAAATACCTTAAGAATGAGAAACCAGATTCGAAATTTCCCCAAAACACCTGATGAAGGCTGGAGGGTATATCAGCTGAAACGTTGTGTTAACAACAAACAAGATGAGGACAAATATCCATCAAATGTAAATAATGTAAATAATGTAAATAATGTACATAATTCCTCATCTATTAAATATAGAACTGTATTATACATATTTATGTATGTATCTATATATACACACACGCGCAAACATACACACGCATATATATTGTCATTTTGTTCGACTAGAACCCTTCAACGCGGTGCTCCAGTATGGATACAGTCCGCTGACTGTAAAAATACAGATAAACGAAAGGATACGTTTAGGCTCATGTGTATATAACCGCGAACGCATAGATTAAACGCATGTGTGTATGTGTGCTAATAGGCATATGTGTATTTCCATAAGCAGAATGAAACCAGCAGGTGGTGGCGAGTTAATGAAAACTCCTGCTCGTTGATAATGCTTATGATTAAGGAAAGTATATGCATTGAAAGTTTTACGTTTCTAGGAGACCGTGTTCCCATGATGCTCTGCTTTTGTAATTCTATATGCATTGCTCGTCAATTATTAAGTAACTTCCTATAATTTCGATATTTTTATATACTTATATTCAATATATTTTGAATATTTCTATTGACTGATTATGCAACCATCTGAGTTTTATATTCATAGAGTTACGTATTTGCTATGAAAATATATACATTCAGAAACACGGATTTGAGTCTATATGCATATATATATATTTATATACGCACACACACACACACACATATATATATATATGTGTGTGTGTGTGTGTGTGTGTGTGTATGTGCGTGTATATATATATAAACAATATATGAGTATATGCATATATATGTACATGTATGTACATACCTTCATCTACATGTACATATAGATACATATATATATATATATATATATATATATGCACGTATATCTGGATGAACGGATGAATGAATGAAGGGACGGATTGTGTGTGGGTGTATAAATGTAAAAAGAACAACGAGGGAAAAGAGGAAAGGACATCTTGCATAAAGATTATATTTCAAGGTGATTTGTTGATGCCTATATTGGAAATCATCTAGACATATACCCAGTTCTCTAAACACCTACGCTACTGAAGACTCGGCCAGTCTGAAAAGCATTTTATACTAAAGAATTCCTCAATAATGATAATAATAATAATAATAATAATAATAATAATAATAATAATAATAATAATAATAATAATAATAATAATAAGAAGAAGAAGAAGAAGAAGAAGAAGAAGAAGAAGAAGAAGAAGAAGAAGAAGAAGAAGAATGTGGAGATGGACAAGAAACAATAAATCATATTATC
>NC_068991.1:62446271-62450501 GCF_001194135.2 Octopus bimaculoides
GATGACAACGACGACGACAACGACGATGATGGTGATGGTGGTGGTGATGGTGGTGGTGGTGGTGGTGGTGGTAGTGATGACGATGATGATGATGATGATGATTACGATGATGACGACAATGATGGTGATGATGATGATGGTGATGATGATGATGATGATGATGATGATGGTGATGATATCATAACGGTGACGAAGCTACCGCTGAATGATGCGATGATGACAACATAACAACATAAACCGCATAACAACAACAACAACAACAAAAAACAAATCAACGTCAATACAAGAACGATGGGAAACGGAAGTTAAAACAGGTTAGCCGGGGGGGATGCGGTGTGAGTGAGGTGAGGTGATGTAAAAAAAATAGTTAGGGAGAGGAGAGGAGAAGGAAATGTAGAAGGGAGGAAGGGGGAAGAAGATAACGTACAGTAAGAAGGAGGGAGGAAGGGGAGGAGGGGGAGGTTTACGTCGTAAAGTGCAGTGTGAGAACGAGTCACGTGAGCGAGAGGGGAGAAGCGAAATGTTTGGAAGGCAAGAGAAAATGTGTGTCAAGGTGGCTTTCTTTAGCGATTTGTAGAACGTAAACAGAGTTTTGTTTACGTTCTGCTTCTTCTGCACGTGTATATCGGTGCGTGTTATGCGTGCCAGCGCACATGTGCATGTATGTGCGTATGTGTGTGTTTGTGTGTGAGTGTGTATGTGTGTGCAAACCATGTACGTATGAGCATATGTGTATACTTACGCATGTGTAAGTTCATAAGACGCAGGTAGAAATATCTTAAGTTTGTTTATGTTGTCGCTATTAGACACACGTGTATTGCTGTGTGCGTGTTGTTATGGTCATACAAACACACACATACAAACACACACACACACACACATACACATGTGTGTGTATTTATAAATATAAATACCACACAACACACAGATATTGTTATATGTATAGAAATTTATATATGCACATACATTTATCTATTTATGTATGTAGGTATCTATCTATCTATCTCTCTTTATCTATCTATCTATCTATCTATCTATCTATCTATCTATCTATCTATCC
This sequence comes from Octopus bimaculoides, assembly GCF_001194135.2. Taxonomy (NCBI): domain Eukaryota; kingdom Metazoa; phylum Mollusca; class Cephalopoda; order Octopoda; family Octopodidae; genus Octopus; species Octopus bimaculoides. The sequence goes on from NC_068991.1 coordinate 62,447,332, forward strand.
ATCTATCCATTTATCTATCTACCTGTCTATCGATATGCCTATCTATCTATCTATCTATCTATCTATCTATCTATCTATCTATCTATGTGCATATGTATATAAATGCATATGCATGTGTACATATATGTGTATATGCATGTATATGTATGTATGTATGTATGCATGTATGTATGTATATGTATGTACTGTACCTATGTACGTATGCATGCATGTGTCTATGTATGTATGTATGCGTTTTGTGTGTGTGTGTGTATGTGTGTGTGTGTGTGTGTGTGTTTGTGTGCGTGTTTGTGTATGTGTTCCAGTACAATAGTACGCTCTTCTTATACACAGCCCGTTTGTGATGATGTCTTTTAAGGATGCCTCTTGAGAATTATATATTATATAACAACACACATACACACACATGCACACACACACGCAGAAGTGTTATCAAAACGTGCTATCCCACAAGATGTTTATTTGTGTATATATATATATATATATATATATATATATATATATATATATATATATATATATATATATATGTGTGTGTGTGTGTGTATGTATGTATGTATATAATATAGAACAGGCAAACAATGGTTCCTTGTGTTCTTTCTTAATCCTTAACTATAAATCATTTTTTTTTTGTTTTCCATGCGAAGCACGTTGGTAATTTTCATATTTGGCTCTCATCCCATCACGAAAGCAAATTGCTTGGCGAGCGTTGACCTAGTGGGTCGCTCAACCTGCTAAGAATAACAGCCAAAAAATCCTTCGAATCACACCCTTTTTGCATTGAAAAAGCGTAAGAATTCGTGAAAAAGAAAGTGCTTTTAGTCAAGAGGGAAAGGCAGAGCATATGTGGTGGGAGGTATGCTTTGTCCGGTTCAGAATCTCAAATTGGCCCCATGAATAATTTTAGTAAGATTCACCCTGTCGTAAACGTTCTATTTGGATCGATAGTTTAAAGATAACTTCATCTCATAAGTCACTGTTTTTCTTGATATATTATCACAGCAAATACATAACTTTCTGAATATAAAACCCAGGTGATTTCACTCAATAAATATATTTTTAAAAATATATATTGAATTATAGGAAGTTAACAATTGATGAGTAATAGATACAGCACTACAAAAGCAGAGCATCATGGAACACGGTCAATCAGAAACGTAAATCTTTCAATGCATATACTTAATAATTTAAATATAACTTCATCTCATAAGTCACTGTTTTCTTGATTTTTGTCGTGTCTAAGGAATTGTTAAAGTGCCTGGAGCCGGCATTTTTCTTTTTTTTAATTTCTGTTCGTTATTATTCTTTAAAACTCAGGTTTTGTTGGAACTCCTGAACTCTTGCATCCGTTGCGAGCTTGCAACAGGCAGCCTACGCTACCATGCTATCAGTTCTTTTCAACTATATAACATGTTGCTGCTTATTCTGGCCGTGCCAATGAAGCAAACCATTTTTGTAACAACTCTAAGAGCACTTTATCCCCTTTTCCTTTACGTTCCTCTCAGTGCCTTCATACTCTCCCCAAGGACCTAACAAATAATTGACACGTTGGCCCTCTTCCGACTCTTTATGTTCTGAGCTCAAATTCCGACGATCTCAACTTTGCCTTTCTTGGTCGGTAAAATAAGTACTTGTTGAGGTACATTGGAGGTGATGACTAACCTCCCTCCTTCGTTGTTTCAAGCTTTATGCATCTAGTAGAAAGGATTGTTAAGAACGATCACAAGAACATTGGACAATCCAGCTGTGACCATCCCATCTTTTTAAATGTGTGCAGTAATACATTATCTAAGTGGAGGTGCGTGGCTTAGTGGTTAGGGTGTCAGCATCATGATTGTAAGATTGTGGTTTCGATTCCTGGACCGGGCGACGCGTTGTGTTCTTGAGCAAAACACTTCATTTCACGTTGCTCCAGTCCACTCAGCTGGCAAAAATGAGTAACGCTGCGATGGACTGGCGTCCCTGTCCAGCTGGGGAACACATTCGCCATTGAAACCGGGAAACCGGGCCCATGAGCCTGGCTAGGCTTTAAAAGGGCGCATTTATTTATTATTAATACATTATCTAACGTGTTATGGAACTTTCCTGGAGAATTAAATTAGTCTCCCTTTGGGGGGTTGTTTTATTAAAATGCCCACAACATGAAGGTTATAACCAATATCGAGAAAGAAAGAAAGAAAGAAAAAAAGAAAGAAGGAAAAAAGAAAGAAAGACGGGGTGGAAGAAAGAAAAGCCTGGATCTCAGTATGTGATTGGTACTTTACTTTTTTTACTCTGAAAAAATGAAAAGTAAAAATTGACTTCAGAGAGTTTTGAACTCGGAGTGCTAGAATACATACGGCCAGGGAATGTTTTACCTTCGCGCTAACAACCCTGCCAGTTCCCTACCTATGAGAAGAAATATGACAAAATAGAATAGGTACCATGATGTAATACAGCTTACTGCCGCAGACTATACGCCAATGAATTATGTATATGAAGGGATGAGTCATCTTAGTGTGTATTATAGACCATGCAACAATAACAAAAACTATATGCTGTACTGCTTGACGTTCGCGTCGGAAATTCCAATACGAAAATTTCAGGGTGTTTCAGTGTTAATCTGAGGACAGTACAGAGGATTCAAAAAGACTTCGATAAGCCTAGTAGTGATTACGAAGGTACGACAACTCGGAAACTCACTCAGATCGTTCTGATCAGAAAAGAACTCCTGAATTTGTTTGTGAGATCCAGGCCATGATTGACAACGATCCCTCCAAGTCAATCAGGTCCATCGCCAGGGATATGAGAGTGTCTGAGTTTCTTATCAAGTAGGTAGTGCATGAAAACATTCGGTATTCCTCACACAAGGTGAGAAACGACCAATTCTTATCTCAAGCCGTCAAGTACAAGAGGTAAGACCTCGCTATGAAGCTTTTGAACAAGCTCAAGCATCATCTCCAACCAAACATGCTTCGGTTTCTCTCAGACGAGAAGAATTTATGCCAGGATCAGATGGTGAACACATAGAACAACCGTTCGCATGCCGGGTTCCCAAAACACGTATCGGAAGTATAAAAATCAAACATCCAGTCAACATCATTGTGTTTGGAGTGATCGCTAGTGAAGGCGACGTTATGAGGATGTGAGGATAGAGGGGATGACGGCGGTGATCGGTGGTATCGGTGGTG
>NC_068991.1:62451199-62453668 GCF_001194135.2 Octopus bimaculoides
GGGCGACGCGATAGGGATGGGGGTGTGGTGGTGGTGTTTGCCAGTAATGATGGAGCGTGCGTGTGTGTGTATGTGTGGGGGGGGGGCGTTATGATGACGTTGATGGTGGTGGTGATGGTGGTGGTGGTGGGATTAGCGGTGTTTGTGGAGGTGATAGTTGTGGGAGTGTGTGTATGCGTGTGTGGATGGCGTGGGTGTATGTGTGGCTGCGTGTGCGTTTGTATGTTTGTGTGGTTATGACGATGTTGTTGTTGCTGTTGTTGTTGTGGTGGTGGCATTAATGGTATTTGTAGAGGGGGTAGACGTGAGGGTGTGCGTATGCGCGTGCGAATGTACGTGTAGCTGAAAAGTCCTGAGTGTGTGTGTGTGTCTGTAAGTGTGTAAGTGAGTGTGTTTGTGGTTAGGATGAAGTTGATGGTGGGTGTGGTGGTGGTGGGATTATTGCTGTTTGTGGAGATGGTATTCGTGTGTGTGTATGCGTGTGTATGCATATGTGTAAGTGCGTGTGTGTATAAGTGTGTGTGTGTGTGTATGTACATGTATATGTGTGGGTGGCGGGGCGGTGATGGTTTTTGTGGGAGTGGTGGTGGCTGTTGTCTGGCCGTGCATGTACTTGCGTGTTTGTGAGTGTGTGACCATGTATGTCCGTGAAAGACAGTGTGCGAATGTGTGTATGTGTTTGTGTGTTTGCGTGTGTGTGTGTGTGCGTGTGTGTGTGAGTGTGCGTGTCGAAATACTGAGCACATACACATTACTGTTGTTTAACCCCAGGGGAAGCCTGTTAAAGTATACCGACGATCAAGGCCAAGATGTTGCCTAACCCAAGGACAGTCCTCTGAAGATAGGTTGCTATTTAGCCCCAGGATTGAAGACGTTCTAGAGATGACCCTCACGTCGTTGTAAGGTTATCTTTATCTATTGTCTTTTGATTAACTGTCACTGAGCTGCGCCCATGCTGGGGCACCACCTTGAAGGGTTTAGTTCGACAAATCGACCCCAGGGCTAATTTTTTAAAGTCTGGTTCTTATCGTTTCCTTCTTTTATGTTGAATCACTGAGTGACGGGGGCATAAACAAACCAACGCCGGCTGCCAAGTGGTAGGAGAAAGAAATAGACATAGAAAGACACACTCACAGAATCATAAATATGTATGTATATAAGCGCAAGGGTGGCTGTGTGGTAAGTAGCTTGCTTACCAACCACATGGTTCCTGGTTCATTCCCACTGAGTAACACCTTGGGCAAGTGTCTTCTACTATAGCCTCGGGCCGACCAAAGCCTTGTGAGTGGATTTGGTAGACGGAAACTGAAAGAAGCCTGTCGTATATATGTATATATATATATATATATATATATATATACATATGTATGTATGTATGTGTGTGTATATGTTTGTGTGTCTGTGTTTGGTCCCCCCAACATCGCTTGACGACCGATGGTGGTGTGTTTACGTCCCCATAATCTACCGGTTCGGCAAAAAGAGACCGATAGAATAAGTACTAGGCTTACAAAGAATAAGTCCTGGGGTCGATTTTCTCGACTAAAGGCGGTGCTCTAGCATGGCCGCAGTCAAATGACTGAAACAAGTAAAAGAGTAAAAAAGTAAAAGAGAACAAATAGACTATAGTAGAAAAAAACATGTTCTGCGCAGTGGGACTGAACCCATAATCAAATGAGAGTCAAACACAAACAAAAACAAACAAAAAATATGCTTTAAAAATATGCTTTAAATGTTCTTAAATTAAGAGCAGTTCATTTTATTTTTGACAATTATCGACACTGTTAATCATAACATAATGTTCATTAAATTTTCGTGTTTAAACTTGTATCATTAGAAAGTATAATATATACTCTCATCCCATTCATGTATAGTTTAAAACGTGATTAAAAAACAGAAACAGAAATAATTAATGCTTAATTAAGATAATCTTTCCTTTACATTAAATGGCGCCATTTGTGTTTGTGTGTATCTCTTATCAATTTTCATATCTTTGTTTTTTTTATTCTTTTTTTAATTCATTTTTTTTTCTTTTTTTTTTCAAAGTTTCAATCAATGGATTTGCGACGACTCTGGTGCAACGGCTTCAAAGAATTGGACCAACAAATCGACACCAGAACTTAATTTGTGTTGTAGCCTGTTAGTTATTCTATCGGACACGGTCTACCGAACCGCTAAGTACAGGGATTAAAACAAATCAAAACCGATTGTGAGTATAGGTGAGGGAGTACAGACAGCACCACAGGCAGAAGCACAGACACACGCACACACACAGATACATGAATATATATATATATATATATATATATATACATACACATGTATATACACACATATATACATACATAGACACACACACACACACACATATATATGTATATACATATATCATATACGTATATATATGCTTCTCTCTCTCTCTCTCTCTCTCTCTCTCTCTCTATATATATATATATATATATATATATATAT
>NC_068991.1:62453855-62455056 GCF_001194135.2 Octopus bimaculoides
TAAAATAAGCCTGTCTTTAAATTAATTGGCGCCATTTGTATTTCTGTTTATATAATATCTATTTTAATTCATCTATCTATTTAATGGATGTACCTGCAAATATGTGAACGTGTGTGCGCGTGAGGAGAGCGAACTGCTCGTAATAGCACAACAAATATAATCGTGATTCTTGGTACTGTACAGTCACACAAGCTGTCGTGTGTACGTGCATGTGTAAGTATGTATGTATGTGTATGCATGTATATGCATATGTATGTATATACGTACGTATGTATGTATGTATGTATGTATGTATGCACGAATGCATTGTATATGTGTATATGTGTATGTGCGTGTTCTTGTATGTATATATGCACAGGCGTAACAGCTGTATGGTAAGAAGCTGACTTGCCACCAACAATGTTCCAGGTTCAGTCCCACTACACGGTATCTTGGGCAAGTGTCTTGAGCCGACCAAAGCGTTGTGAGCTTATTTGGTAGATGGAAACTGAAAGAAGCCCATCGTATATGTGTGTGTGTGTGTGTGTGTGTGTGTGTGTGTGTGTGTGTGTGTGTGTGTGTGTGTGTGTGTGTGTGTGTGTGTGTGTGTGTGTGTGTGTGTGTGTGTCTCTGTGTGTGTCTGTGTGTGTGTGATTGAGTGAGTGTGTGTCTTTGTTTCTTGTGTTTGACACCTCTCTAGTCACCCGTATCTAGCAGTATCCAACCCGTACCTAACAGTTCGGCAAGAAGACACCGATAGAATAATTACTTGGCTTAAAAAATAAGTCCTGGGGTAGATTTGTTTGACTAAAACCCTTAAAGGATATGTATGTATGTGTACGTATGCATGTATGTAGGTATCTACGCAGGAGTGGCTGTGTGGTAAGTAACTTGCTTACCAACCACATGGTTCCGGGTTCAGTCTAACTGCGTGGCACCTTGGACAAGTGTCTTCTACTATAGCCATGGGCCGACCTTGTGACTGGATTTGGTAGACGGAAACTGAAAGAAGCTCGTCGTATATGTGTGTATGTGTGTGTGTGTGTGTGTGTATGTGTGTATGTGTGTATGTGTGTGTGTGTGCGCGCGCATGTATGTGTGTGTGTTTGTTTCTGTGTTTGTCCCCCCCAAATTGTTTGGTGTGTTTACGCCCCCGTAACTTACCGGTTCGGCACAAGAAACCGATAGAATAAGTACTAGGCTTATATATATGTATATATAT
>NC_068991.1:62457151-62459388 GCF_001194135.2 Octopus bimaculoides
CTCTCTCTCTCCTCACTCTCTCTCTCCTCACTCTCTCTCTCCTCACTCTCTCTCTCCTCACTCTCTCTCTCCTCACTCTCTCTTCCTTTTCTCTGTCTCTCTCTCTTTCTCCTCGTCTTTCTCCTCTTTCAATCGGTCTTTCATTTATTTTTCTTCTTTCTCTTTTCCCTTTCTTTCTCCCCTCCCATCTGTCTCTCTCTCTCTCTCTCTCTCTCTCTCTCTCTCTTTCTCTTTCTCTTTCTCTTATTCTCTCTTACTTACTACCTTGTCCTATATTTCACAATATCATACATTCCCCAACAAAATCTTCATAAATCATAAATTTAATAAACAAACACACACTTAGAAGCAGAACGTAATCAATAGCAACAAGCAAATCATTTAATATTCTCTTTGAAAAACGGTGGTGAACGCTGTAAAGTAGGGCTTAGGAAAAAAAGCGTTAACACCTAGAGCAAATTACAAACGCACAAGAACCTTTGGTTGCACATCTGTGCCAACAAAAAATAATGAATCTTTAATTTTACAAATGCATAAGTATGCAACTTCAAATAAATTACTATTTTGATCAAGGACTTGAAAGGTTTTATTCCTTTCATGGGTTGTTAGCGACTTCGTTCGGAGGTGTTTCCAGCTTTCAATGTGGGAATTATTTTACCTGAGCCCATGAGTTTTGCTAACCATTATCGAACATCAAAACAGTGATAACCGAGTCAACGAGGGAGTCATATGAGTTAAAGTAAGGAGTCTCCACGTAATTGGCTACCTGTTCGTTCACTCACCTGATTGATTCACCTAGGAGAAACAGAAGTCAAAACTCCCTCAAATTATACAAAAATGGCTTGAAAAATAAAGGAGAAAGGCTCATATGATAATGTGTAGAAAACTCCTAATAAATACAAAATGGGCCCAGCAGGAATCCCTTTGGTCGTGCGTTTCTTCAATCATGATTAGTTTCAGGTCTATAAGATAAAAAGAAGCAGGTACAATATCTATTTTCCCGAACCCTTGGTTTCAAACATTTTTCCGGATTACTGACTTTTTCCGAACCAAAGGTAGCTATCTTGGTCAACACACTGCAAATTATACAACTATAAAAAATTTACTTAAATAATTAAATGAAATACAAGTAACTGTACGTTAGTATAAATGATGGATGTTTATTAATATTGTACTGTACAAGGTTCCTGTAAATTTGTCTGGTAGCTATGAGAATTTGGTGAAGTTCCTGCTTTGTAAATCAGGGCATATGATAAGAGCTTCTGGACCGTCAGTGTTTAGAAAGTTAGTATTGTGCTTTTCCGTGTGTGTGTGTGTGTGTGTGTGTGTGTGTGTGTGTGTGTGTGTGTGTGTGTGTGTCTGTGTGTTCAACTTCTCTTTTCAGTGTTTAGTTTTTATGGTCCCTGTTCTTGATTTATATTAATCCCCTCCTTGTTTCACCTGACGGAAACGTTAGCACGCCGGGCGAAATGCGTTGCGGTATTTCGTCTAAATTTACGTTCTGAGTTAAAATTCCGCCGAGGTGGTCGACTTTGCTTTCATCCTTTTGGGGTCAATAAATTAAGCACCACTTGTGCACTGGGGTCGTTCTAATCGACTTCCCCCTCCCCACAAATTTCGAGCCTTGTGCCTAGAGTAGAAAAGATTATACTATTGTTATGTTGAGGCTCCGCCGTGAATAGTTTAGTAAAACAAATCGACCGCAGTAACTATTTATTAAAGTCAGGTTTTTATTCTATCGGTCACTTTTGCTGAACCGCCAAGTCACTGGGAATTTTACAATCCAACACCGATTGTCAAGCAGTGGAGGAACAAACACAAAGACACCACAAACACACACACTGTCCCACAAACACACACACTGTCTCACAAACACACACAGACATCAGATAAAGATCAAAGGTCTCTCCGCAGCCATAAGCACATGAGGATGGTTTCCTAGATTTTCTGGCGTATATACTCGTCCACCTGTAGGACAGGATGTCGGTCCGTCCCAGGATTACCCATTTTTGTCAGCTGAGTGGCCTGGAGCAACGTAACATAAAGTCATTTCATGAAGAACACAACGTCTCGCCCGGTGCAGGTGGCGAAACAACAATCATAAAATGATGACAACGCCCTAATCACAATGCTACACATTTTCACACACACACACATTCACATATAGTATACATACGTACCTATATATGTATATAAATATATATATATATATATATATATATATATATATATATATA
>NC_068991.1:62459458-62460617 GCF_001194135.2 Octopus bimaculoides
TGTGTGTGTGTGTGTGTGTGTGTGTGTGTGTGTGTGTGTGTATGTATGTGTATGTGAATGTCTCTCTCTTTCTCTCTCTCTCTCTCTCTATATATATATATATATTCTTTTATTCTTTTATTCTTTTACTTGTTTCAGTCATTTGACTGCTGCCATGCTGGAGCACCGGCCTTAGTCGAGCAAATCGATCCTAAGACTTATTCGTTGTAAGCTTAGTACTTATTCTATCGGTTTTTTTGCCGAACCGCTAATTTACGGGGACGTAAACGCATCGGTTGTCAAGCGATGGTGGGGGATTAACACCGACGCACAAACATATACACACACATACATATATATAAACATATATATACATACATACATATATATAATATACGACGGTCTTCTTTCAGTTTCCGTCTACCAAATCCACTCATAAGGCTTTGGTAGGCCCAAGGTGCCACGTAGTGAAACTGAACCCGGAACCATGTGGCTAGTAAGCAAGCTACTTACCACACAGCCACTCCTGTGCCTATATATATATATATATATATATCATCCGTCTCTAATTCCCTTCTTTTCCCCCTTCTTCTTTCACCGATTTCTATCTCACTGTTTTCTCTCTCCTACTTTCTCTTTTTCACTCCCTCGTAGCTTACACGTGACCATAGTCCTCTTTCTTTTCTCGCGTGACCGTCTTTCTTTTCCTGCGCGGACGTTCAATGGGTTGAACGTTTTTTTGTTTTTTTCCATCTCTTCTATCTATACTCTTTTCAAAGAAAATATTTCTCTTAGCGTTCACTATTTTCCTCCCGTTCTGGTCTAACGACCCTCATTGTTTGTTTTCGTTGGATTTCCTTGTATGTCTTCACTGTCCTGTTTTTGTTCCCAACTTTAACCCTCCATAAATCCTAAATTTTATTTTAGGATTTATGGAAGCAACTGTCTTTGAAGACTCATATTGTCGTTGAATGCTCGAAATGAGTAGATAGACAGCTGACAACTGATGAACGGTCATTTGTTTATTTGTTTATCTTTGTTTATCTGTGGTTATTTATCCTGTCTTCCATTTTTTATCTCATTGTTTACGTATTTCATGTTGTTTCCGCAGTAGGTGACGTCCTGTACCCATATATGCATATATATATATAAATGTATATATGTATATATATATATATGT
>NC_068991.1:62462284-62464132 GCF_001194135.2 Octopus bimaculoides
AAGAAGAAGAAGAAGAAGAAGAAGAAGAAGAAGAAGAAGAAGAAGAAGAAGAAGAAGAATTATGATAATAATAATGAAGAAAGAAAAGACAAAAGGAATTTCATTTCTTTGAAAACGCTTTTTCTTTTTGAATGAACCATAACTTTCAAGGTTTATCTGCAAATGGCCATCACAGATGATTGGGAGTTCAAATAAAACAAAAACTTACGGAGGGTTGAACACACAAAAAAAAAATGCAAAAGTCCTTGTCGTATCTCCTACTGCTATTGCTTCTCCTGCCGCTGTTGTTGTTGTTGATTAGTTTTGTGTCAAACTTGATCGAGTAGAGCTAAGATCAGAGGTATATTGGCCGTGACTTCTGTTCAGAAACGATGACAGAAGCATCCTATATTTAATGAAAAATCATCTATCCTCATTTATCACGGATGCTTGGTTAATTTCCAAAGCAAATAAACAACAAAAAAAATCGTGTTAAATATCTCAGTGTTAAATGAATAACAGAACCTATAGGAGTCAAAAGGTTTCGTTCAGAGACCTCTAGGTGTCCCTTCTACACAAATAACACCACAAAATAGCTTTAAGACACACATAATGATATTATTTCATGTTTGGAATAATATTCAAAGCACAATTTTATAACATATGATCAGTGAATAACAAATACACTCGTCTACGTCGTTTTCTTTTTTTTTTTTTTGGATCAGGCGTTTTCGTATATTTTCTGATCACATATTGTTGGATGCGAGTGTGTAAATGCGTGTAAAAGATGGGTTGATTTGCAATACGGTGATGTAAACACGAGCGATAATCAGTGCATTCTGGGTAGCTGATTATTGTAGATTTTCGTGGGGGACGGGACGCTTTTGGGAACCAAGTAGAAACTTTGACTGGTCGCCGACCTGTGTTATCACAGAGCAGTCCGCGATAAGTGAAACATAGTTCACAATAGTTATTTCTTTATTGCCCACAGGGGGATAAACATAGGGAGGACAAACAAGGACAGACAAAGGGATTAAGTCGATTACATCGACCCCAGTACGCAACTGGTACTTAATTTATCGACCCCGAAAAGATGAAAGGCAAAGTCGACCTCAGCGGAATTTGCACTCAGAACGTAACGGCAGACGAAATACCGCTAAACATTTCGTCGACGTGCTGACGTTTCTAATTTCCTTATTGCCCACAAGGGGCTAAACATAGAGGGGGCAAACAAGGACAGACAAAGGGATTAAGTCGATTACATCGACCCAAGTACGTAACTGGTACTTATTTAATCGACCCCGAAAAGATGAAAGGCAAATTCGACCTCGGTGGAATTTAAACTCAGAACTTAACGGCAGACGAAATACCGCTAGGCATTTCGTCCGGCGCGCTAACGATTCTGCCAGCTCGCAGCCCTGTTCACAATAATGCGTGTCCTGTTATCCGGACCACTGACGAATGAATCTGTGATAGGGCAAATAACAACAAGCCAGCCGACACCAAAGATCTCTGTGAGACATCTTTATCAATGTGCCTGAAGAGACCCAGACTGATGGGTCGAAACATGCTGTACCTAGTAAAAGTCTAATACGAAATCCATCTCCTTCTATTGATACTCTTACCCTAACTGCCACTGCGAAGTTCCTGAAGTAAATCCAACGGAAGTGTACCACAACTAAGGATGACAACAGGTAGCTTAGACTGTGCCGGTGCTCTATTCAACATTTAAATACACTAATCTAATTATACGTATTGTCTAAATTTTCTATTATTATTATTATTATTATTATTATTATTATTATTATTATTATTATTATTATTATTATTATTATGTGTGTGTGTGTGTGTGTGTGTGTGTGTGTGTGT
>NC_068991.1:62464188-62466826 GCF_001194135.2 Octopus bimaculoides
CAACATGGCAATTCTCCTACTTATTAAGGCGGCGAGCTGGCAGAATCGTTAGCACGCCGGGCGAAATGCTTAGCGGTATTTCGTCTGCCGTTACATTCTGAGTTCAAATTCCGCCGAGGTCGACTTTGCCTTTCATCCTTTCGGGGTCGATAAATTAAGTACCATTTACGCACTGGGGTCGATGTAATTGACTTAATCCCTTTGTCTGTCCTTGTTTGTCCCCTCTATATTTAGCCCCTTGTAGGCAATAAAGAAATAAGAAACGTTAGCACGCCGGGCGAAATGTGTAGCGGTATTTCGTCTGTCTTTACGTTCTCAGGCCCAATTCCCTCCGAGGTCGACTTTGCCTTTCATCCTTTTGGGGTCGATAAATTAAGTATCACTTACGTACTGGGGTCGATCTAATTGACTGGCCTCCTTCCCCCAAATTTCGGGCCTTTTGCCTAGAGTAGAAAAGAATTCTCCTACTTATTTTGTCGAATCTATCCAAATGTTTCTCTAAGATGAAGAAACAGAAAATTTTGTTTAGATTTAGCCTGAACTATATTTAAGATGTACGTTAAATCATTGGGTCAAACACAAAGTTAAAAGTATATTAAGGCCATAGAATATTTATTTGTGGCAATTCGTGAAGAAAGGTGCAAATTAGAGTCAGTTTTATTGAATATCGTTTCCGGCATTATGGCAAAAAGAATTTATAAGTTGCAAGACAAATGATATTTGTTGGTTCCAGGCGTTAGTATAATTTAGCACTTTCTAAACTCTGTTCTTTTATAAATCAAGAAGCTGTAACTGATTCAATTTCCATATAAAATGGGCAACGTTTTACGAAGAATGAAGAATTTTACAAGTATTTTATCCTTTATTTATTTACTTACTTATCGTATTTGATAGCACAAATGATGCACGTGCATATTAGATGCATCCCCCAATTTCAGCAGCGTGTATTCTGGAAAAAATGTTTTAGTGTATTAAAACCGGTAATATTTAAAGCAATCTAGCAGCACATTACAAAAGTACCTCAACCATAGCAAAGAACGTTATTGGCGAGATGGTAGGATCGTTAGAATGCCGGCCAAACTGCTTAGCACTATTTCATCCGTCTGTAAGTTTTGAGTTCTAAATCTGCGGAGGTCGACTTTGCTTTTCATCCTTTCAGGGTCAATAATATAAGTACTAGTTGAGTACTTGTTGGCACTCCGTCGCTTACGACGTCGAGGATTCCACTTGATCTGATCAACGGAACAGCCTGCTCGTGAAATTAACGTGCAAGTGGCTGAGCACTCCACAGACACGTGTACCCTTAATGTAGTTCTCGGGGATATTCAACGTGACACAGTGTGACAAGGCTGACCCTTTGGATTACAGGCACAACAGAAACAGGAAGTAAGAGTGAGAGAAAGTTGTGGTGAAAGAGTACAGTAGGGTTCGCTGACGGAGCCTCGTGGTGCTTTAGGTGTCTTCGCTCAATAAACATAGGAAACCGCGATCCTATGACCGCGAGTCCGCTGCCCTAACCACTGGGCCATTGCGCCTCCACTGACACAAAGTTAAACTTGATGTAAAGAAACCTCAAGCGTTTTGTCTGATGTTCTATCGTTTCTGTCAAAGGTAGCTTATTTCAGGATAGCAGAGGATTAAACAAAACTTGTAATGTCCTTGCCTATTTTTCCCTTTCTTGCCGAAAAGTATTAACAGCTAAGATGAAATGGCTTGAATAAAGAGTTAAATCCGAGTCTGAATTTCTCATTGCAGTGGTTTATTATGCTTTAAAGCTAAATGATATCATTGAGGAATTAGTGGAGGTGCGTCGCTTAGTGGTTGGGGAGTTTCACTCATAATCGTAAGATTACGGGTGACGAACCGGGCGAAGGGTTGTCTTTTTCAGCAAAACATTTCATTTTACGTCACTGCAGTCCATTCATTAAGCAAAAGATGAGTAATATTGGTGAAGCTGCGAGAGGCCTGGCATTCTGGCGATGGACCGTGGACCTGCCAACAAAACAAACAGGTACGTCTTGACTGACGGGCCAGAGGCCAACTTCGTGAATGGTATTACCTATTGAGGAATTAAGATCGTCACTACTATGAATCACTCTCTCTCCCCTTCCCTCCTTTTCTCTCTCTCTCGTCCTCTCTGATAGTCCTGACCAAGCTATTACAACAAACCCTTTGATGAGGCTCCAGCTGGATATTTCAGAAGTTTCATCGCTATTTTGAGAACCGTTCAAGCAATTGTAGCATGGAGTCTCGGTCAAGTGCTCCAGTTACACCTGAAATAGCAGAATTTGGTCCAGTAAGTAAGGTGTTCAGAACTCGAAGTAGGGCTGGTCCCTATACATGTTTCACACAGGCCCCACGGTGTACGGACACTCCATGATGTCAAGTGAAGCAGTCCTCGAACTCAAAGGTTGAATAGGCCCTGTATCTTAAGGGTAAATTCGGAAGAGCATCAGACAGAATAATCTGTAAATAAATGTCACAGGTGTAGGTACGTGGTAAGACCTTTGATTCTCAACCATATAATTCCGGTTTCAGTCCCACTGCGTGACACCATCGGAATATACCTTCTATTATAGATTCGAGCCGACCAAATTCTTGCGAGTAGATCTGATATATATATATATATATATATATA
>NC_068991.1:62467195-62467948 GCF_001194135.2 Octopus bimaculoides
TATATATATATATGTGTGTGTGTGTGTGTGTGTGTGTGTGTGTGTGTGTGTATACATGTGTGTGTGTGTATATATACATGTGTGTGTGTGTGTGTGTGTGTTTGCGAAACAAGTCAATCATATATATAGAGAATATCAAAAAAAAAAAGAAAGAAAATAGGAAAGAAGAACAAAAAATAATGAAAAAACTATTAAATAATAAATGAATAAAATATAAAATTTCTCGGTTCTAAAGGAAATGGACTCGTTGCGAAAGCATAAAGTATAAAGTAGTTGATAATGTAAATAGACTTGCACATGTGAAAAAACCAAAAGCAGGATGATGATAATATTAATCTTCAGCAATGTTGACCTCGTAAAACAATGAAGCTAGCACTAATAAACTTGAACTAATAACATAAAAAACTTAGAAAACTGTATATGTGGTGACAATAAGTGGAATCTCGTTAAGTAGAAGGTTCTTATTCTTGAGGATTGCTGTGGGAACCAAAAGGAATATATCTGAGTAGAGAACGAAAAGGTTAAGTAAAATTAGTAAGAAGGCCAGACAAGGTTAACGGTTAAACGAAGGTGAACGTCGACTCGACATAACATAGATCATGTGTGATTTCGTTATGCATAGATTTATGTATATATGCGTATATATTTATATATATGCATGTATATGTATATATATATATATATATATATAATATGCATATATATATATATAATATGCATAAATATATATATATATATATATATATATATATA
>NC_068991.1:62469743-62470386 GCF_001194135.2 Octopus bimaculoides
ATAATAATAATAATAATAATAATAATAATAATAATAATAATAATAATAATAATAATGATGATGATGATGGTGATGATGATGATGATGATGATGATGATGATGATGATAATAATCTTGGTATAAAAGATGAGCTACAACAAATATTCTGCTTAATACCACAGATTTGCTTGTCAGTTGTTTGACCTTAACCAGTTGAGCATGTCCCTTGGTGGCTGACGATACGTGCATCTCTGATCACGAGCAGAAGTAGTTGGGGAAGCATCATAGTCATGTTTTGAGAGGAATTCTTTGGAAGTTTGGATAATTCACCATTGGAAACATGGGTATTTCGTTCGACATCCTCAGACAACCTTTAGTCAAAGACCTTTTAAGCGGGATGGGCTACTCGACCTGAAGAAAATTCTAACTGGGCCCCACCTGCAAGGTCATGCGCTGTTTATCTTGATATGAGATCACCATGTCGCGCACATATGGTCGTGATGTATGTGCCTGGTGTACCCTTATCAGACGGGTAGTCATGAGGGGTATACTGAGCTTCGTATATTTTACCCCAGTGTCACTTTGATGGCATGCCCTGCTCTCTCACTCAATAATAATAATAATAATAATAATAATAATAACAATGATGATAATAATAATATTC
>NC_068991.1:62470930-62474751 GCF_001194135.2 Octopus bimaculoides
AAGTGAAGTGAAAGCACGTTATAAAAATAAAACTACTGAACAATAAGAATAATAATAATAATAATAATAATAATAATAATAATAAGAAGAAGAAGAAGAAGAAGAAGAAGAAGAAGAAGAAGAAGAAGAAGAAGAAGAAGAAGAAGAAGAAGAAGAAGAAGAAAGACTGAGCTACAAAACTTGGCTAAAAATAGAACAAGCTGTTCACAATGTAAAGCGTAATACTGACAGACTTTACATACCAATTGTTTAGTTGTTTATATTTTGATCGGGAGAATTGTGATTCAGGAAGTAAAGCTGGTATACATGGCTGTGACGTTTTGTGCTAAAGAAATCGGCCACCAGGGTGGGACACAACCTCTATAGTTTTGTTGCTATCCACTCTTTCCTAGTAGATGATAAGCCGATGAAGTTTAACGGTATATTCGTCTTTCCCAGAGAAATTTCATTTTGATAATTATAAAAATGAACGTTTCTTAAAGGTAACACAGACTTTAATAATCTTTTCTCCTCTAGGCACAAGGCTCGAAATTTTAGGGGGAGGGGGCAGTCGATTAGATCGACTCCAGTAAGTAACTGGTACTGAATTTATCGACCCCGAAAGGATGAAAGGCAAAGTCGACCACGGAGGAATTTGAACTCAAAACGTAAAGACAGACGAAATACCCGCTAAGCATTTTGCCCGGCGTGCTAACGTTTCTGCCAGTTCGCCGCCTTACAGTCTTTAAATTATGTAAGTCGTGGCTGTGTGATAAGATGCTTGCTTCTCAACCACATAGTCCCGAGTTCAGTCCCACTGCGTGTATTCTACTATAGCCTCGGACCGACCAAATCCTTGTGAAAACTGAAAGAAGCCTGTCGAATATATATATATATATACGTGTGTGTGTGTGTGTGTGTGTGTGTGTGTGTGTGTCTGTGTTTCTCCACCCACCACCACTCTTATCACCGCGTGACAATCGGTGTGAGTATGTCGACATCCCCGTAACTTAGCGGTTCGGCAAAAATACCCCGGCTTCAAAAGTAAGTGCTTGGGTTGATTTGTTCGACTGAAACACTTCAAGGTGGTGCTCTAGTATGGCCGCAGTCAAGTGAATAAAAGAATAAAAGAATAAGAATAAATACATATGATGCGTGGGCCATGGGTGCTGGGGAAGGATGAGCAGCGATGTGAATTCCCCTCGTAACTGCAGACATACTCTTAGCAATTTTTCGTAAATTTAGGCATAAAAAGACTGTGATATTTTGACTTGTTTTCAACAATTTATTTAAGTAGTACCTAATGGACTTATGTTCATTCGGATCCATATTGTATAGCGCTCGATCTTGATGCGAAGTAATTTTTCGATAGATTTAAAAATTTTCTAAAATGGCTTCTTATACGCCTGCAAATACGGTGGTTGTCTTTATTGTTTTGTTTGTTTTTTTTCCCACGTCAGCGTTCATGGAATCCCCGACTTCCTATCTTGTCACGTTCAGCTTTTCTTTTCATTCTGCATAAGTATATAAAATTATGTACCGAGACTGCAAGTTTTATATTTCTGTAAAGTAATCTAAATATGAATAGAATTATAGGAGAAAGGGAAAAAACAAAAAACAAAAAAACTGGTTGAATTCGAAACGGATACAGCTATAGATAATAACATATAATTTTTTTTAAATGCTTTGAATAGAAAAAGTCGATGGCTGTCCCTGTGAATTATCTTATGTTCCTTATAAGCTTCTAAAATAGATTCTTGTGTCGGTAAAGAACAGGATTGTTACGTGAAGCACGTTGTTAAAAGGCCCAGGAGTAGCAACAGCTCGATTTTAAAACAATGAACCCTGTCTCCGATATCGTAGTTTTTTTTAATCCACTGGTTATATTTGCTTATGGGACGATTTGTATCCAGTACTCAATGCACGAGGTAAAAAAAAAAAGGAGAGAGAAAGAAAACAGTGTCACTGGTTATAAAGAACCCCCAACGGTACACAGCAGCCAACAGGTTTTTTGTTAAAATTGAATATGTGACTCTGTATTTGCATGCATGTGAGTGCGTATGCACCCGCGTATATAGACTGTGTGAGAAGAGTTAATGTTGTAAGGTTTATTTTACACTAAAGGTGTCGCAAATGTGACTGGCAGTTTAATAGTTATTGAACGTCTAGTGCTAAACATAATATAATTGCGAGCCCGCTGTAACAATATATTTCACCCTTTTCATACTCAGATCGTAAACATTAATTTTTCGAGATTTTCTGTCGTTCTACAGTTTGAACATTGGGCGTGGTTTCCGTACAGCTGTGATTGTATGAAATGCAGTTTTTTTTGCGGGTTTATTGCTGTTTCTCATGCTTTGTAGCGTAGAGGTTAGGTTTACACAAGGCGAGTCTGATATAAATAAATCACAATAAGCGAAATACATTACATGAGCAGTAAATGTTGACGTTTCTTTGTTTTAGTGTTGGTCAGACGCAGTGCCTGGGAATTTTCGCAAACTATATGTTCATTGTGTATTTTTATTTACTAAGTTAAATATGTGTCGAAGATTGAGGTTTTGCGCCTAATTCCTGGCATATTTGCCCTTTGTTAGTCTATGCGCGCGCGTTTGTGTGGTACGTTTATGTTATAGTGTGTGACGCATTTGACATTCTATAGCCTTACTGTTTAAACCAAGAGCGGGGAAGTAGGATTTAATTGTTGTTGTTATCATGGCTAAACTTAGATCACCGGCTAATCCCAAACTAGCTCTTAACCCAGATCAGTTTTGATCCAACAGGTACTTAATAAAAGCATTCAGCCGCGATTGTGGTTATCTTCTTCTTTTACGGGTTTATCGGGCTACATTATCTAAAGCTGTGGTTCTCAATCAATTTTTGCCCCTTTCGTTCCTATTTTACCTAGGTGGGCCCTCATAACCATTCCATGTTTTAAAAAAATCCTATCGTGTTTTTAGAATTAAATGTTATTAGGAATTACATACAAAAACAAAAGTGTTAAACTATTTTGTGTATTCTGGAATTGTTGTTGGCACTCCGTCGCTTACGACCTCGAGGGTTCCAGTTGATCCGATCAACAGAACAACCTGCTCCTGAAATTAACGTGCAAGTGGCTGAGCACTCCACAGACACGTGTACCCATAACGTAGTTCTCGGGGATATTCAACGTGACACAGTGTGACAAGGCTGACCCTTTGAATTACAGGCACAACAGAAACAGGAAGTAAGGAGTGGCAGAAAGTTGTGGTGGAAGAGTACAGCAGGGTTCGCCACCATCCCCTGCCAGAGCCTCGTGGAGTTTTAGGTGTTTTCGCTCAATAAACCCTCACAACGCCCGGTCTGGGAATCGAAACCGCAATCCTATGACCGCGAGTCCGCTGCCCTAACCACTGGGCCATTGCGCCTCCACTATTCTGGAATTATAACCAATTTATTGCGCATAAAATTTTGACAACAAAATCTTATCTGGATTCCCAAGGGTCATAGCGACCACGGTTGAGTACCACTAATCGAATGTGTCTATATATAAGCTAATTGTTTCAAATATTGGCACAACACCAGTAATTTTGACGGGAGGGAGTTATTCATTTCCATCAACCACAGTAATTGACTGGTACTTATTTTATTTTATTTTATTTTATCGGCCCTAAAAGGATGACAGGTAAAGTTGACCTCGACGTAATACGCACTCAGAACGTAATGAACCAGAAGAAAAGCTAAGAACTTTGTCCGGTGAGATAATGATTCTTTTTTGTACTCTAGACACAAGGCCCGAAATTTTAGGGGAGAGTGCCAGTCGATTCGAAGTACTTGTGATTTTTTTCAACCTCTTTACCCACAAC
>NC_068991.1:62476161-62477927 GCF_001194135.2 Octopus bimaculoides
AAAATAAGTACCAGATGAGCATTGGGATTAATGTAATCGACTTAACCCCTCATCGAAACTTGCTGGTCTTGTGGCAAAACTCGAAACCATTATTATTATTATCATTAAGCCTGCAAGCTGGCAGAATCGTTAGCATGCCGGTGAAAATGCTTGGTGCGATTTCGTCCGTCACTACGTTTCGTGTTCAAATTCCACAGAGGTCGACTTTGCCCTTCATCCTTTCAGCGTCGATTAAATAAGTACCAGTTACGCATTGGGGTCGATGTAATCGACTTACACCGTCCCTCAAAATTGCTGGCCTTGTGCCAAAATTTGAAACCATTATTTAGGTTGTAAGCTGGCAGAATCATTAACGTAAGAGTGGCTGTGTGGTAAGTAGCTTGCTCACCAACCACATGGTTCCGGGTTCAGTCCCAACTGCGTGGCACCTTGGGCAAGTGTCTTCTACTATAGCCTCGGACCGACCAAAGCCTTGTGAGTGGATTTGGTAGACGGAAACTGAAAGAAGCCCGTCGTATATATGTATATTTATATATATATGTATGTGTGTGTATATGTTTGTGTGTCTGTGTTTGTCCCCCCAACATCGCTTGACAACTGATGCTGGTGCGTTTACGTCCCCGAAACATAGCGGTTCGGCAAAAATACCAGATGGAATAAGTACTAGGCTTCCAAAGAATAAGTCCTGGGGTCGATTTGCTCGACTAAATGCAGTGCTCCAGCATGGCCGCAGTCAAATGACTGAAACAAGTAAAAGAGTATGCTGGTCAAAATGCTTAGCGCCATTTGGTCTGTCACAACGTTTCGTGTTCGAATTCCGCCGCGGTCGACTTTTCCTTTCATCCTTTTGGAGTTGATAAAATAAGAACCAGTTGACTTCTGGGTCGATGTAATCAACTAAGCCCCTCACCGTAATTCCTGACCTTGTGTCAAACGTTGAAACCCTTATTATCTGAGCTGTTTTATTGTTATTCCTACAATTAAGCTTTTGTGTGGCTGTTTTTAATTACAATTACTGATAAAGCTCTTTGTGTTGCTTCTGGTGCCCCTGCCCTTATCGGCGCTGCTGTTGCTGCTGCAGCTGTTGTTGCTGCCTTCGTTTTTGTTGTTCTTGCTTCTGACAACAACAACAACAGCAACAACAACAACTATCACAAGAACTTCTAACTAGGTCCACTAGTAAGAACAACAATTATAATGGCAGCAACCAACTGCAGCAGTAGCAGCAGCAGCAATAGTAGTAGTAGTAGTAGTAGTAGTAGTAGTAGTAGTAGTAGTAGTAGTAGTAGTGTTGGTGGTGGTGGTGGTGGTAGTAGTAGTAAGAAGGCGGTGATAGTGTAGTTGTGCAGGTGCTGGTGACGGAAGTGGTCGTCATGGTGATAGTAGTAGTAGTAGTAGTAGTAGTAGTAGTAATAGTAGTAGTAGTAGTAGTAGTAGTAGTAGTAGTAGTAGTAGTAGTAGTAATAGTAGTAGTAGTAGTAGTAGTAGTAACAGCAGCAGAAGCAGCAGCAGTAGTAGTAGTAGTAGTAAAACGAGTCGGACCTGTTTGCAGTGAAAACAAGCAACAGCTTGTGTGAATGTTGATTTTTCAATTTGATAACAGAGAGGTTGACCTGGGAATACTAATTACGTCACGCTAAATCTTCAATTGATTGGTCAGTTTGGTGTGACGTAAGCAAGCCATACCTATGTGTGTGCATGAGCGCATATTTGTGCGTATGTGTGTGTGTGTGTGTGTGTGTGTGTGTGTGTGTGTGTGTGTGTGT
>NC_068991.1:62479658-62480519 GCF_001194135.2 Octopus bimaculoides
GTTTCAAACTTAAGTGTTAAAAAAACGCATAATTATGACAGGTGTAAGATAATTAATTTTAGTTTCATGAATTAATTAATTATGGAAACATTGAAATTTAAGAAAATATATTTTGTTTGCCGCTGGAAAATATCATTCAACAAAACTTTCAAGATTGCAGGTGGCTAACAACCGCAAAACGGTTTCGACTTTCCATTGAGACTCGTGTTTAAAATTCCTGGTGTCGTTGGTTCTAAAAAGCTGAATGTTTTGTCTCGACAAGAAATTGAATGGTTGTTGTTGCTGTCAGCGTCGTCATCAATGTGGTTGCTGTCGTCATCGTAGTCGTCGTCGTCGTTGTTGATGTTTACCCTCTGGTCAAATCGTGATCCAGCCGTCCTATGACTAAAGATATTTTCACCGTAAACATCTCACCTTTAAGCATGAATTCTTCCGTTTTTAAGGCAGTAGAACACGAGTTGAGAAATTATTGGTTGCTATTTCTAGCAGATTAAGAAATTCTTTTCTACTCTAGGCACAAGGCCCGAAATTTTGGCGAAGGGAGCCAGTAGATTAGATAGACCCCAGTACGCAACTGGTTCATAATTTATCGACTCCGAAACGATGAAAGGTAAAGTCGACCTCGGCGGAATTTGAACTCAGAACGTAACGGCAGACGAAATACCTATTTCTTTACTGCCCACAAGGGGGACAAACAAGGACAGACAAACGGATTAAGTCGATTATATCGATCCCAGTGCGTAACTGGTACTTAATTTATCGACCAGGAAAGGATGGAAGGCAAAGTCGACCTCAACGGAATTTGAACTCAGAACGTAACGGCAGACGAAATACCAAACATTTCGCCCGGCATGCTAACGT